>NW_007727576.1:125815-139154 GCF_000696425.1 Galeopterus variegatus | reverse complement strand
CTCCCTCCCTCCCTCCCTCCCTTCCTTCCTTCCTTCCCAATTATGAGTGAGGACATGGGCATTTCTCCTTCTGTCCATGGCATATTTCACTTAACATGATTTTCTCCAAACTCATCCATGTTGTTGCCAATGGTAGTATTTCATTCTTTTTTATGGCTGAGTAGAATTGTATATATATACCACATTTTCCTTATCCAGTTATCCGTCTATGGACAATTAGGTTAGTTCCAATTCTTGGCTATTGTAAATAGAGCTGCAATGAATATGGAACTGCAGCTGTCCCTTCAACATGATGATTTCCATTCTTTTGGGTGTATACCCAGAAGTGGGATTACTGAATTGTATGGTGGTTCTATCTGTACTTGTTTGAGAAACCTCCATAGTGTTTTCCATAATGGCTCTACTAATCTACAGACCCACCAAGAGTGTAAAAGAGTTCACTTTTCTCCACATCCACACCAGCATTTGTTACTCTCAGTCTCTTTTATAGTAGCCAGTCTAGTTGGGGTGAAGTGATATCTCAATGTGATTTTGATTTGCGTTTCCCTGATGATTAGTGATGTTGAACAGATTTTTCATGTACCTCTTGGCCATTTGTATGTCTTCCTTTGAAAAATGCCTTTTCAGTTCCTTTGCCCATTTTTTTTTAAATTGGATTTTTTTTTTCTTGTGAAGTTGTTTGAATTCCTTGTATATTCTGGATCTAATTCCCTTGTCAGATGTATAGTTTGCAGATATTTTCTCCCATTCTGTAGGTTGTCTTTTCACTCTGTTGATTGTTTCTTTTGCTGTGCAGAAGATTTTTAGTTTGATATAATCCTATTTTGTTTATTTTTTTTCTTTTTCCGCTTGTACTTTTGGGGTCTTTGTTTTATTGATGAAGAATTCTGATTTCACTTATTAGCTACTACTTATGATTAGATACCATTTTAAGTTCAGAATTTTTCTTTACATATTTTCAACAAAACTCATCGTTTTAACAATCTCTTGATTCTTATAGTGGTCTTGGATCAAACACAAGGGAATTTCAAGGTGACATAGTATAGAAAACTTTTAGATAAAATAGTATTTAAAATAAATGCTTCAGGGAAGAAAACTATTACAAAATATTTATGCAGTTTTTCCTAATTAAATTAACTTAAACTTCTGATTATGTATTTTTATTTTATTCTCACTTAAAAACAATTTACCTGCAGCAGCATGCGGTATTAATACTGAAGAAGTATTATATATTTCTGAAGTATATATATTGAAGTATACATATATATACATATGAAGGATATATGTATTAGAATATATATATTGTCTGAGTTATTTAGAGACTGTGAAAAACTGTTTTCAACAAGACTAGGAATTTCTTTAAGTCCTTTAAATCTTCTGTAACAAAAAGAATTAGAGGTGGATAAGTTTTCCTCAAAAAATATTAAAGCACAAATTAGAAAATTTATAGCTTCAATTTGGTACAATTTCTTACTGCGTCCAAGCTATTTCCCACCTGGTAGCTTTCTTGGGAAAACCCATTTTGTTTAAATACTATTTACTGAAAACTAAAAAAAAAAAAAAAAAAAAAAAAAAAAAAAAACCAACAACTCCAAAACCTGAATAACATTTAAGTCACCTTTCCAATTGAAAAAAAAGAAAGAAAAGGAAGATCTAATTTCTGAGATCTTCAGTTAAATAGTCATTAAATTTTGAATAAACCTTTAGCTATGTTTGTGGAAGTTGAATGTGTTTTTATTCAATGGACACAGGCATTTCAGGGTAAAATTTCATCAGCTCTATACGAATAATATTCATTAGTGCTGCATATGCATCTTTTTCTTCCTAGTCATCGAATAAATTGCAAACCTGACTCATTAACTCATTCAACAAATATTTTTGAGCACCTACACCAACAAGTAGCCACAGAGTATACAGTGGTGTACATACAGGTGGGTTCTTTACCATAATGCACCTTGCATTCTTCCTTGATTTTCATCCACTTATTTCTAAATCCAGCTTCAGCTTGCTCCTTAACAGTTACCAATCTCCATATTGCAAAATTAGTTTTGCTGTTCTTTTTTTTTTTTTTTCCACTCAAAAATACAGTGTAAAGAATAGAACCACTGGACTGAAAGTCACGTGGATAATGTCTCTTCATTAGAGATTATCATGACTCCGGGCAAGATAATTCCTGTTTTTGATTTCAGCAACATACTGTATGTACTTCTGCAGGTAAAGGGAGCAAGCAGATTTGTGTTTTACTTATTTATTTTTTATCAAATCTAAGGAATTTTATGTTTTTCATTGCTTTTTCTATTGTATATATTGCCCCCATACAATATTAAAGGCTTACAGAAAAAAAGGACCATGTTTTATACTTATTAATTCATATAATTATTGGCAAGCGGTTAGAACTTATCTGATAAACTGAATTGAAAATGCCAATTGAAACAAAATTAAGAGGGAGGATTTTCTAATCAAATAAATTTACACACTTGAAGAGAAATTATGAATCTGTAATGTGAATGATAATGTGACAAGTTTTTGAAAGACTGCAATTCTGGCATAGTGTGTTTAAAATTCAGAGACATTATAAACATTAATTAGATAAAATCATTTGTCAAAGTGCTACAAACTCCAAATGTAAATCTATCCAGTTTATAAGATATTGGATTAATCTTAGAGCCATATTAGCACTTGTTTACTAATCAAAATCTGTACTTCAAAAACTATGTTATTTTAAGACCTTTATGAAGAGGAGATTATTTGTATATATGGATATTTATTTTTCTATCAAAAACAGAAGTTAAATAGAATGAGAGATAAATTATTGATGATAGACATATTTTAACAGTGAGATGATCATTACTTTTTCATGTTTTAGGTTTCTAAATTTTTCACTATTTTAGGTTGATATATGTTATAAATAACATTTGGAAAAACAACCACAACTTAAAAACAGCTACAAAATTAGAACAAGCGATTTCTCATAAGAGTCCTTGGCATGTTGTTTACCTGTGTGTAACTTAACATAACAGCCATATATATATAAAGGGTCTGAAAGTACATTAAAAATGAAAAATAACATATTTGAAAATTCATAATTTATCAAAACAATTATTCAATAAGAATAAGTTAGGGGATTAATAGCATACCGAAGGAATGCCAATGATTCTTGTGCTTTGGAGTTTTATGGAATACTGAAGAATCTCATATTATTCCAGGGTTCAAAGTCTCCGAATTTTGATCTGGGTGGGATAGGAAGCATAAACAATAATTCAGCAGATGGCACTCATGTCCTTAGGTCTAGACTCAAATACAACCTGAAGGTACTATTTTCACACCTCAGTATAGAAATAACACTTAGATAACTGTAAAAACAATTTATCATAACACTAGCACAGGCACCAAGTATACTTGGGTAGGATGGTCAAATGGGATAATCCTCAATAAAGAAATGATATGGTTGAGTCTGTAAATAACCCCAAGTCTAAGAATATTCCGTATCACTTTTAAGAACAGCTCTCCATTTCCCTGTCTGCAAAGCCAGCTACTATTGTTATGGGAGAAACTAGAGTTCCCTGGTTCAAAACTTTTTTAAAGATGCTGACACTTAGCCTTCTTTCTCCTAAGGTCGTCTACAAATACTTGTTGAATAAGTGCTCTGTGAAATGACATTGAAAAGGCACACATGGAGAGTGAGAATTTCCTTCTTATTCTTGTTTTGTTGTAGAAAGTACATGGGAATGAAATATCAGTAATGTTTCATTTTAATTTATAAATCCTACAATATTAACTCAATTTTCATCAAATAGATGGAAGCTATAGGAAGACCCTGTGGGAGAAAATCAGAATTCAGACTATTTCTGAAATCCATGTTTTGTCTTGCTAAGGCACAGTAATGTATATCCCTTTCCTTTGGCTTTAATAAATTGCATAGAGTTTTACATTATTTGTTCAGAATCACACAAAAGTTGACATTTTTCCCATTCATGTTGTGCCAGAGTCAACCTGCCAATACACACAATTTGCCAGTGGATTCTGTTCTAAAAACACTTCAATAACTCTGAACTTTCAAAGTAAGAAAGTTAAAAATATGTACATTTACTTTCTGCATCTTAATGCCACCCAAATTTACTAAATGCTAATTGAATCATTTCAGGAACAAGAAAGAGTTGAGAACTGTATTTATATTCTGACAAAACATCAAGTTAACATCATTCAAAATTTTAATAATCCAAATGTTTTGACTACACAAAACCCAATAAATTGGATAGAGTGGAAGACATAGTTAAGATTCTGTTTGAAGAATAATCGAAATACTATATCTTTACTTGAATTAAAGGGTATCTGCATAGCTCATGATAGTCCTTCAGAGACTGTAACTTTGTCTGAGACCTTTTTCTACTGAAGAGATCCACATTTTCAACATTCATGAATTGTCCATGTGACTTCATAAGAAATTTAATTGTGATTTATGGGACATGTCATCAAATACATGGAAGGCATCCTGACCTGGTTGCCAAGAGCTCATACTCAAGTTTCCTAGTTTAAAAACCTGGTTCTGGGAAATAATAACCATGTGACTTTGGGCAAGTTGCTTATGCTTTCTGTGCCTCAGTTTCTCTAGTCATTAAATGAAAACAATAGTACTTATGTCATAACGTTGACATGAGAATTAAACAAGTTAATATTTGTAAAGTTCTTAAAACACTTCCTGTACATACTAATTGTTACACTATGTTAAATAAAATACATCGGAGAGATGCTCATACTCTAGCTCCTTCTTTACTGTCCTAATGCATGAGTAGGTTAAAATCTCCAACAACACAGAGCCGTTGTGGTAATAAACAACTGAAAATATCAAGAGTTTATCACTACATTTATTTTTCACTCATATTATTATATATTATTTATTTTAAAATTATTTTTTATTTTTTATTATACATACATGTGAAGTACAAGGTTGATATTTAATAATTGTGTAGAATGTGTGGTGATTAGATCAGTATAGTTAGCTTATTCATCATTACGATATGCAATCATTCTTTGTGTCTGTTGACCAGTTCCTCATTAGCCCCCTCCGTCTCCCACTCCCCTACACTTTTCCACCTCTAGTTTTCTAAAAGTTCAATGTATTGCTGTGACTGTTGTTTCTTTCTTTCTTTTTCTGTGTCTCTCTTTATTGTTCATTTGTTTATTTATGGATTCAGCTCCCAGTTATGAGTGAGAGCATGCAGTATTTCTCTTTCTGTACCTGGGTTGTTTCATTTAGGATAATTTTCTCCAGCTTCGTCCATTTTGTTGCAAATGGTAGAATTTCATTCTTTTTTATGGCTGAGTAGTATTCCATTGTACAAATATACCACAATTTCCTTATCCAGTCATCCACACTGATGGACATTTAGGTTGGTTCCATTGCTTAACTATTGTAAATAGAGCTGCAATAAACATGGGAGTGCAGGTAAGCCTTTGACCTGATGTTTTCCAAACCTCTGGATATATCCCCAGGAGTGGGATTGCTGGATCATATGGAGGTTCTGTGTGTAGTTATCTATGGAACCTCCATACTGTTCTCCATAATGGCTGTACTAATTTACAGTCCCACCAACAGAGCAGGCGGGTTCCTCTCTCTCCACATCCTCACCAACATTTGTTATTCTCTGTCTTTTTTATAATAGCCAGTCTGAATGGGGTGAGGTGAAATCTCATAGTGGTTTTGATTTGCATTTCTCTAATGATTAGTGATGTTTAGCATTTTTTTCATATACCTGTTAGCCATTTGTATGTCTTTCTTTGAGAAATGTCTGTTTTGCTTCTTTGCCTATTTTTAATTGGATTATTTGTTTTTTTGCTGTAAAGTTGTCTGAGCACTTTAAATATTCTAGATATTAATCCCTTGTCAGATGCATTTTTTGAAAATATTTTCTCCCATTCTGTAGGATGTCTTTTCTCTCTATTGACTCATACTAAGATTGGTTTGAATTCAATCCCTTTTGTTTTATTTTGTTTTGCTTTGTTTTGTTTTAAATTACATTGCTGGGAAATCCTCATTGTCATAAATGCCCACAATAATGCTATTAGAAAATGTGATTAAGAATTTGGAAAAGAAAAAAAAACATATTTTTTTTTCTAGTGTGATATATTTCAGTGAGATTTATGACTTGCCACATTTATATGCACAGCAACAGAGTGTGAGAGAACATGAGATTGTAAGAAATAAGAACACTGGTCAACATCACTGGGATTTTAAATCTCTTTCCCAGTTCTCCTTAATCTTGGGGAGAAGAATGGGAGATGGAAACAGTGGGAAAGAAAACTAACATTTATAGGGTACTGATTAGGCATCATGTTCTGTGCTGCACCCCCTATACTTCACTTATTTCCTATAACAGCTATCCCGTAACACAGGTTTCTGTATCTACAAATTTTAATCCTTGAGCATCCCAATACTGTTCCTGAACTAGTATTAACCTATGTTCACTCTGTCACCTGTTTCAATCTACAGCATAGGGTAAAATGAGAAATGCCAGCTTTCACTTTGCTAAAATGCCATCTCCTAACAAAGAGTTTTCTTGATCAAACTTTGGAAAAGAGACTCCACCATGGTCATATCACCCTTCACT
Organism: Galeopterus variegatus; assembly: GCF_000696425.1. Taxonomy (NCBI): domain Eukaryota; kingdom Metazoa; phylum Chordata; class Mammalia; order Dermoptera; family Cynocephalidae; genus Galeopterus; species Galeopterus variegatus. The sequence goes on along the minus strand of NW_007727576.1, from coordinate 132,546 downwards.
CCCTGAAGTTGTAATAGGTCTCTATAATCTGTATCCTCCAACATTAGCAGAAGCTTCGTAAATGCAGGTGTATTGTCTGTCTTGTTCATTGTTTAATCTCTAGTGTCTAGAACAGTACCTGAACGAATGAATTAGTCTGTGAATGCAGAATAGAATGAATAAGACTAAGCGACTTTTAAGGAATTTATCCAAGCACTCATGGCTTGTGTATTGTACTATTGGGATTTGCATTACAGATTTGAGTCCAAACCCTGTAGGCATCCCATTGTGCCAACTGTTTTCACCTTGTTTCCAACAGTTAATGTCACTGTGACCATAGAGAGCAGCATAATGTATTATTAAGTTGAACCATATGGAATACTTTTGAGTTGAATTGCATTTAATCTATAACATGAAGTGTATAGAGTAGCCACGTTTTTTTTTGAAGAGTAACATGATCTAATTTGAGTTTTTGAAATGTCACTCTGGCTACTGTGCCGAAAATAAAGCAAGAATGGGCAAAACATAAATGTAATAATGATGTAATACTTACATTTGTGTAAACTTCACATTTCACATGCCACCTTTGACGGGAAAGGGCGTGTAAAATTGGGGAAAAGAGTATTTTGCACAGTCCCAGGCACATGGTGACAGTGAAGTTTATAATCAGATAAGACAGCATCTCAAATTTCTGTACATCAGATGATATTGTCTCCCTCCAACACTGTCCAGTTTTCTGCCCCCTGAAGCAGCGTCAGCGACCTCATGTGGAATGGGGCCCTATCCTACAGATAGCAATTGTAATTTGAGTAGAACCCTGAGTTAGATATGATTCCATGTACAAAATAATTAGTGTGTAACAACAGCTGTTGCAACCTCACAAGAAAACAAAACATAAATCCTCAATGGGATTGCAAATATTCTTAGGGATTAGGGATTTTAATATTTTTTTTCTTTCTGGTTTGGGAGTCTTTATTTCTGGCATATATGATTTCAAGTAAGGGATAAATTAAAGTCAATAAATAGTTTTATTGTTTAAAAACCAAACTTGAAAGTAATGTGTCAATGTATGGTAGATTCCACCTTCTTTATCCATTTCGATTCAAACACATTAAAAATAATGTTTCCACTAAGGTCCTTCATCGCAACTTATAAGGGTTTTTGGTCTTTAATCTTTTATTTCAAATACTGCTGACCTTTGAAATTCAAGGAACTTGTAGCTGGAGGAATGAAAATACAGTATTTATTATTTGAGAAAGCAGTTTAGAATACTTTCAGCTCTGACAAATGAGATCATACTTGTGAAGGTACTTGGAAAAGTTTTGTTTTTATCTACATCCATAATCCTGATAATATGAAATATCTCCTAAACTCAAGATCCTAGAAAATAGTAAATTACGTTTACCATAAAGAAGAGGCATCAGTGAATATATTTATTTTCCTGTTAGGCTTGATCATTTCTTCTTCAGATTTCCTTACTTCTTTTCACAAGGCCACTGAAATGTCTAAAAATAATTTAAATAAAAAGTGTTCTAATTAATTTATTACTTCAGAAAAAGGATCATAGATTTCAACATAATTATGTGAATTCCACTACAGACTAGATATTGTAGGTTGGGTCTTTTATTATGATTTTTTTTCTTGTTCTCCTCTGTTAATCTTGAACCTAGAAGAGTGGGGCAAAGCTGGTGAAATCTCAGCATTTGTTGGACTAATGAATGATGTATTGAAATGTTTTGAATATCCCAATTAAATTTAAGTGGAAATGATTATATTCTTTTCAATGGTCATATTTACTTCAATACTGGTAAGTGGATATATATACACACACATATAAGTATGTATATATGTAATTTTAAAAGTTTTCATTTTAATATTGAAAAGACCTCTTATATTCATCCTAGCCAGATCCTCCAATTGTTAAAATTTGGCTACATTGTTCTATTTCCCAATCCATCTCTCTCTCCTTGTAAATATATAGCTATTATCTTTCATCTTCTCTAGACCTTTTCAAGCGTAAGGTGTAGACATGATGTTCCCTCACCCCAAGGGATACGGTATTCATGTGTCCAAACAAAGTGATGCTTTCTTGAATAACTCTCCTATAACGCTCCAAATCAGGAAATGGAAGTTGGTATGGTATTACCATTGAAACCTAAGTTCCTATTCAAATTTTGTCAACTGCCTCAACAATGACACTTTCCCTTTGCTGGTTTTGGTTCTATACAGGAAATGATGTTGTATTTAATCACCAGGTCTCTTCAGATTACTTCATCCTGAATCAGTCCCTCAGTGTTTTCCCACCTCTCATGTTCTTGACAAGTTTAAAGGCAACAGGCTTTAGGCTATGGAGGATGACCCTCAACCTAGGTCCATCTGATGTTTCTTCATGGCCTGACTCAGGTTGTACATTTTTGGCAGGAGTTCTACACAAATGATATTGCACACTTATCCTTTCATATGTGGACAAATCCTTGCTCTGCTGACTCTAACCTTAATCACCTGGTGATGCTGGGCTCTACCAAGTTCTTCTATCTTACAATTGCCATTTTCCCACTTTAATTAGTGAGAGGTATTTTACAATTATGCTATAAACGAGTTTCTCAACAAAATACCACAGAATGGCTTTACTATCCGTTGACAGCACGTGCCTTAATCAACCGTTATCTCTGGTGGTTGCTGAATGTCGATTCTCTTATTTCCGTTATTCCTTCAAAATTTCTTGACATTCTATGGTAAAGAAGAATTTTACTTCTATATTTATTTATCTTTCTATCTATATAGAATAGATATAATCTATCTATAATTCAAGTCATGATTCTATTCCTTCATTTATTTATTTATTTTATCAGTATAAATTTCACAGCTTTTTATTTTATTCAATCGGGTTGCAATCCATTGTTATCCTTACTTATTTTGATGCCAAAATCATTCTCCTCGAACCAGATTTGTGTCATTTTAACACGTCCCCAACATTCTTTGTACAGTACCTTATATCAAGCACAGTATAATATGCAAGGCTCATACCATACTTAACTTGCCCTAGTCCTAGAATCAGTCATTTCTCCGAGGAGCCCTGGTCCCTTTTAGTGAGGATGACATTTGGAAACGAAGATTGTGGTATTCTCTGTACTCATTGCTATAGGAGTGTCATTGCTTCTAGGCTCTTTCAATTTGTAGAGTGTGGAAATATATGTATATGAATGCATACACAACAATATTTCTGTATATTTATGTATGCTGTTCTACATAGATATATATATATATATAGAGAGAGAGAGAGTCTATACTGAAACCTCCTATTTCAATTCAACACTTTCTTTTCATCCTTTTTCCTTTCTTTGTCTGTTGACATCTTCTCTTGATTTCAGAGGCTCCATATTATTTTCAATACATTTACATATTTGCTGAATATAAGCAAACTCTAGCCATGCAGTCCATCCCTTCTGTCTTCTCCAACCCCGTCCCATAACTCCTGTTGCTAGTCACTGGGTCTTCAAGTTGGCTAATCTCTAATCCTTCCTCAATGCTCTGCACCCTTGGTCACCATCAATCCTGTCAGCCCACACCTCCATACAGTTTTCCAGCTCTCTCTCTCTCACCACCTCACATGCTAGGTTCCATATGTTTCCTTCTGCACAGGGAGGAGGGCAAAGAAAAACTGGTAAATAAATTAAGAGCATTTTTGTCCATTGATGATTACTTCACAAAAGATGTGTTAAAGATAATCCATGGTGTGCATTCTGAGATTGCTAAGAGAAAAAGAAAAAGAGAAGAGAAGAGGGAAAAGAAACCTAGGTCTTTCTGTTTGATTTTTAGGTCACATTTTCTTATTTGAGTCATCTAAAGAAATAATTCTACATTTGTGCCCAAGACTTCATTTCTTTAGAGTTCTATTCCCAGAAAAAAACACCCAATTAAATAAAAATGTTTTTATTGTAGAATTTAAGACATTGGTTATTTGTAACATCTTGTATTTGAGTAAAAAGATAGTGATGCAAATACTAGTTATACAAACACTTCTAAGTTTCTTTTAGATAATACTGATATAAAATTTTATGAGTTTCTAAATTGAATAACAAGTGACCATATGTATTATATGCAAAGCATAGTTCTTTCATAGGTAGGGCATATTTACTGTCCCCATTCAACAAAAGAGAACAGAAGCAGAGGGATCAAATGCTTTCCTAAAGTCTCAGAAATATTCAACTCTTCCAGTTTAACTACATCATGCCCTAAGATAACATGAAACAGAGAGCAACACATTACTTTGCTCTTTTCTTTAAAAAAAAAATACGGTACTGTGATACTATCTGGATAGAATGTTTTTAGCCATAAATAATAGAATATCCCACTAAAAGAGGATTAATCATTGAAGACATATTTTACTTCAGACAACAGGAAGCCCAGTGTCAATTACTGTGAGTGATCTGAGATTTTTACTCTACCTGCAAGCTAATTAACCTGCAACAGTTTCATGAGTGTACATGAACACTTGACTCTGGGGCAGAAACACAAGATTTTATTACTCAATGCAGTAATAAAAGCTAGAATATCAGCATTTCTGGTGATTCCCTGACTCTATTCCCACAAAGAAAAACAAAGGTCAAGATAGTAGCTCTCCATGAAATCAGTTGCATTACAAGACAGGGATTCCAAGCTTAGGGAGTCAGAGTCTTTCATAATGAGTCGTAAGCTTTCCTAAACTTTGTCTTGGAGGTAAACATTATCTTTACCACACTAATCAGTGAACAAACCAATCTTTTGTTCCAGTATTGGACAATATCTCTATCTTCCAAACCTGTTCATTATGCAAACATCCTTGAAAAGATAATCAGAAACAAAGGCAGTCAGCGCCTATGCCTGCAAAATGTACAGAAATCTAAGAGAACTATGGAAAATTCACACTCAGCTGCAGGTTAATTTCAAAGTTACTTTAGCAATTCAGCAGTACCATCATGGACCCAGGTGCTCAGTACTTTTGTCCTCTGTTATCTTTAGTCTCATGGCAATGTTTTTATTCATGGTTGCAGGATGTCTGTGCCAGTTTCTTGGTATCATATTGGCATATGGCCGTATCTACTGAAAAAGAGGTGCATTTCTACTCTTGCATAATTTTTATTGGTGAAGCCACATTAATAGATTTTTCTGCCTTTCCCTTTGGTCAGGATTCATGCTGACTGCTAAGGGGTATGAGACAGACCAGCATGCTCTCCCCCTCTATTTTCTTTTCCAAACCATGTGAGAGTGAATGTGTAAACTGAGGCTCTGCAGCAAAGAAGAAGGCAGATGAGCCAACTGACTGAGACTGACAGGCTCATGGATCCCAGAAACAATTCCTCTCTACTCTATAAATGTTAAATATTTCTTTTGCAGCACAGCAGTAGAAAATAGCCCTTCTCTTCCATATAGACAAATGAAATATGAGCAAAACCTTTACATTTTGGACAAACCATTACTATGGAGCTAGGTAGGATACACAGAATCTTAGAATCTGAGAGTTTGAGATTCTTACTTAATCTATAACGTTATAATGCAGATGTTTCCTCTCTTTTTACTCTGAAGATAAGAGACAATGTATATCAGCATTACTGCCCCTTTAAGGAATCCTTCTCAAGCTTCCATTCTAAAGTGCTGCATCTTATTCATATTTTTAAAAACTACGAGGACTCCTTTTCCTTATATTCCCTTGCAAGCTTATCATGAACTTCTTCATCAAGAAGTCATCTCTTGAGTTACCAGAGAGCCAATTAGTGTGATTCTGAGAGCAATTTATATTTGAATGGTCTCTGAAAGTGTATTTTATGGAAGGAAAGTGAAAAATATCCATTTGATTTATTTAATTACTAAAGATGAAACTTGAAGAAAAATAGTGAATACTTTCCTTCCGGTAGATTGGCTTGTCTTTTTCCCAAGGCTAAACTTTTATATCCAAGAGCTCTCAAATGCATATCCTGCTGTAATATAATGGGATCTTATAAAACTGGGTTACTAAGTATTTCTAAAAATCTAACGAAAGTTCTTTAATCTTTTAACCAGTGGAGCCTCAACTGAATATAATAAGGGCCTTTTTTACTATTTGAAATTATGTGTTTTCATGTCTTCCTTCCTTAAGAGAAGTAACTACATAAAGTGTTCCACCTAGTTTTAAAAATCTGTTTTGAATTATGTCACATTTAGTTTCTAAACAGAGGGCCTTTCGGTCTTTGATCTCATATACCAGTTCAAATGTTGTTTCTTTAGCTGGTTTTTGTTAGATTCTTTTTAAAAAAAATCAGGATTGTACCTTCTATCACAAAATCAGAAAAATGTGTCCTAGTTAACTTAGTCACTTATCCACTTTGTGCAAAGAGCATAACTGGAATCCTAACACAGGGCTTTCCCCTAGAATAAGTTGCCTAGGGTACATCACCTAGTAATAATAGTGAAGTAGGGTTCAGAAAGCCCCACTTAGCTTTTGTTACTGTGTGACATTGGAAAAGTTACTTAACTACTCTGGGATTTTTTTTCTTTATTTGTGAAGTGTAAGCACTAATTTAAATTCTCTTGAAGAATCATCATTCTATAAACTGATTCATCTCAGTATCTGTGGGATTTCATAATTTTTGTTAATTTTATATAGTGGTAGTCAGGATGTTTTCTAGACATGAGGAAATGCCTATAATTCTTGAAAAGTTTTGTTTTATAAATGTTCTTTTTTTTTTTTTTCCTTTTTGTCTTTTTTCGTGTCTGGCAACGGATTGCAACCCTCA
>NW_007727576.1:124048-125047 GCF_000696425.1 Galeopterus variegatus | reverse complement strand
ACCCTCGGCGGGAGCGCCACTGCACTCCCAAGTGGTGCACTGTAGCAGTGCGCCACCGGGCTGGCCCAATTTTATAAATGTTTTAATGGTTCAGTTTCACAATTTTTATCCCAGTGCTTTCATCTACATTCGGGAAAAACAAAGACTGAGCTTCATGGCTTTATCTTCCTAATACCCAAACTATCTATTACTGCCTTTTTGTCTCACTAAGTCTATTGCTGTTATGAAAACAAGAAATTAAATTTTATTGGAGTGTGAGAGAGGAAAGTTCTACCATATTTAGCAATGTTTTTTCCATTGAATTTATACTCTAGAAGACCAATAAAACTTTTATTAGAATAATCATACTAAAGCAGAAGTAGGGTACATCATTAGCCATTGCAAATTCTTTGTAGGAAAGAAAGTGGAGTCCAAATAAAAATAAGCAAAAATGTACTTTTAAATAGGTAGGCTATTTTAGAGTAATATGTTTCTAAGACACGTAATTATTTCATGATTAAATAATTAAATTTAATAATTAAAATATTTGTTTATTAAGCTCACCAGGTGTACAAAATCACCACGCTTTTTCCTCCAATCTGTTTACTCAGCACCTGCCATAGTCTGATGGATGTGGTGATGCTTTCTGCCAAAATATCCTCATGAGTAGTGGTTCTTGAATATATTTTCAAGCATGAGGTGATGCATCTCATGGGCTTGAAAGGAAAAATGTTCCTAAAGGAATAAAGTCAGAAGCAAGAGTCTTTATAATAGAATATAGATGGTGGGCAAAATCAACACTGATGCACTTGAGGACAAATTCTTCCCACACTGATTGATTTCTCCCAGAAATCCAGTTGGAAGAATGGAGATGATGAGAGTTGTGGATAGAATGTCAATGTTTGCAAAACCCACCATTACAATAAAGAAGACAATTTACCTCCAACCATCCTAACAGAAAGACCCTGATAAAATGTAACTACTCAGCTAGGAACCTCACTCAGAAATATTTTACAGCCC
>NW_007727576.1:123177-124024 GCF_000696425.1 Galeopterus variegatus | reverse complement strand
AAGACCCTGATAAAATGTAACTACTCAGCTAGGAACCTCACTCAGAAATATTTTACAGCCCCTCCTAAAAAGTTGCAAAGTAAACACCACGTATTGCAGAGAAGGAATTGTTCAAAAGGTCAAAATCTCCTCAGAATATGGGGTGGTGGGAGGTTGGTGCAAGAGCTAATAAAGCTGTATGGTTTGGGGAGTTTTGTTTGTTTGTTTGTTTGTTTTGTAATTACAGAGATTCTAAGGGATCCTAAGGCTGCTATTGTTTCCAAATGAAATGATGATCTCCTTTGAAACTGGGATTATGTAGATTTTCACTGCTGTTACAGTCTTGGCTCTTTTGTGTAAATGGTACTAATTCAGTGAAAATGACCCTGGCTTCCATCACAGTGCCCAAGCATGCATAGTGATAAATGCCACTGTGGCTGTCACTAGCAGCTTCTAAGTAGCAAGGATCACGAGCCTTGGGATAATGGAAGCCTCTTTTACTGCAGTTCTGAAGAGATGAGTAGGAGACTGTGCGCTTATCCTGGGATACTGAGACGGCTGCAAAGAAGCAGAGAAATTGAAACTGTCTTCAGAATGGAAACTGATCAGTGTTAGGAAAATCAGATTAAGTTAAAAGGGATCTACATTTGTGTGCACTTTAAAAAATGTGGTTCTTAAAAACATTGTAGAATGAGAAATTTTTATTTAAAAAAAAATTATTAATGGGATAAATTACCTCACATATGGGCTTTCTTTTGGTGTAGGGTCAGTGTTCCCTTAATTCTGATGAGTGTTTCTTAGGCTCACGGAATTGGTATTGTCCTGTGAATAACACTAGTGGTCCTTTACTAATCATTCAAAGAAGTTG
>NW_007727576.1:112518-123167 GCF_000696425.1 Galeopterus variegatus | reverse complement strand
TTTGTGTGCACTTTAAAAAATGTGGTTCTTAAAAACATTGTAGAATGAGAAATTTTTATTTTTAAAAAAATTATTAATGGGATAAATTGCCTCACATATGGGCTTTCTTTTGGTGTAGGGTCAGTGTTCCCTTAATTCTCATGAGTGTTTCTTAGGCTCATGGAATTGGTATTGTCCTGTGAATAACACTAGTGGTCCTTTACTAATCATTCAAAGAAGTTGCTGCTGCAGAGATTGGGGCTTTCTCCAATCTGGTTTACTGTCCCACCTTACCTATTTCTCACAGTTTCCCTTATCTGTCCTCCATACTGTTGTCAGAGGGGTCATTCAAGAACACAAATTTAATCTTGTTTCTCCTTGCTTAAAACTGCTTAATAGTGCCATGTTGCCTAAAGTCCAGTGTGCAAGTTCCTTCAACTGTCTTAAAAAGCCTTTTGCAGTTTGGCTTTGTCTAATTCTCCAAGTGTGTAACTCTGTCCCAGGATCACATACCCACCCATGAAACCAACTCACTTCTATTCTTCATCTATATCAAAGATGCTGAAGTTCTTGGGAAATATCATATTTATATCTTTTTTATGTATTACATTTCTACCTGTGTTGTATTTCTATTTTCTCTGTTTAGAAAACTCCTCTTCACCCCTCAAAACTTAACTAAGCTTCTTCTGAAAAGTCTTCCGTGACAAACTCAGAGTCAACCACTCTCTTTTATCAAACTGCATCCTCATCATCTAGCAAAATTTCTGGCACATGGTTATTTCTTAATAGTTGTTTTATTTCTGTAGGTATTATTTATGACAGTCCTTTTCTGGATCTTTAATCATCAAATGTGCCTGCAAACATTTAAGAAAAATGTGGAATACAGAGGGTGTATTAGGAATTACATCCAATCGCTGTTAAGTAGCAGAGTCCTGGTTATAATGGCTTAAACCCATTAGGGTTTTATATTTTTACCAAAATCTCATTAAGATATAGGTACACCAGGGCAGGCATAGTAGTGAATTGAATTATTATCTTTAAGTTTTGTTATGCTGACTTGTGAATTTTATCCTGAAAACAACACAATGTCACAAAATCATAGTCTGTTGGACCGCCAGTCATCAAACAGAATTTCCAATCAGAAAAATGAAATAGGGAAGCGGCAACCTGGGTGCTCCTCCAAGCTCATTTAGNTAATAGTTGTTTTATTTCTGTAGGTATTATTTATGACAGTCCTTTTCTGGATCTTTAATCACCAAATGTGCCTGCAAACCTTTAAGAAAAATGTGGAATACAGAGGGTGTATTAGGAATTACATCCAATCGCTGTTAAGTAGCAGAGACCTGGTTATAATGGATTAAACCCATTAGGGTTTTATATTTTTACCAAAATCTCATTAAGATATAGGTACACCAGGGCAGGCATAGTAGTGAATTGAGTTATTATCTTTAAGTTTTGTTATGCTGACTTGTGAATTTTATCCTGAAAACAACACAATGTCACAAAATCGTAGTCTGTTGGACCGCCAGTCATCAAACAGAACTTCCAATCAGAAAAATGAAATAGGGAAGCGGCAACCTGGGTGCTCCTCCAAGCTCATTTAGAGCCCTTTAGAGAACTTTTCTCATGGTACAATCCAAAATTAGACCCACAGTTTTTTCCCGCTTCCCCAGGGAAATATAAGCTGAGAAATACAGATATATAGCGTAGGTTAGGTTATACTCCTTTCCCAAATAAAACTAAATAGTTCTGTTGCTAAGAATTAATATGGGTAAATATATTTTGATAGCAGTCTTTCAAAATATGAACTCATACTGGCATAAAACATTACCATCTCTAGAAACATGCATTCTTTGCAACACAGCTTCGTAAACATTGATCTAGAAAATCTTTTTTAGATATATTTATCCAGGGTAAAAACATGTCATTGGTTACTATTTACCCAAGTAGTGAATTTCAGATCCCCATAGATTTGATATTCTATTAGATTAAAAATCTGCCTTTTTCAGATAATTTTATGTGTTCCCTTTGATTTTATGCATTTATGTAGCATTTTCATTAAGATAATAATAATGATCCTTTTAAAATTTTTTTTAGAGGCATTTTCTGGAAACCTGCCATTTTTCTACCAGAAGATCAAAGTCTAGAAGCACTGGCATAAAAAGCATAGGTCAGCTATATCCTCATGCTACCTGATCGATTTCATCACTTCTGCCCACCTTATTGTGTAGACATTGTAGATCTATTGTCTGCTATGACATCCACTGGGGGAGGAAAAAAAAAGTTACGGGCTGTATTTCTGCTGCAGTATATAGCCAAGCTTTTCAAACAATGCGGATAAAAACCACCAGTCATTTTGTCCCATGACTGAACCTAACAATCTTTGTGATATGACAATTCTCTATCAACTGGTGATAAAGCTGCCCGCTTCATAAGGCAGGAAACATCTGCAGCATAAAGATGTTGCATTAAAATATGGGCTGCCTATTGTGCAAATGTCCTGGCTCTGGAGCCAGATAGTTCCACAATTCAAATACTGGCCCAGGCATTGCTACGCTGGAAAACCTCAACCAAAGGACTTAACCTTTGTGAGCCTGAATTTACATCTCTGAAAGGAGCATCAGAGCATTTTACAGAGTAATTTTTAAGTTTAGAAAAAGTATGTAAAGCATTGAGCATAGTTCTTGGCATATAATAGTCTTTCCATAATTTGTTGTTTCTATTGTTTTCCTTCCTGTCATCTTCTCTCTCTTCTTCCTCCTGCTCGTTATCCTTCTCCTTATCTCTATATTATTATTTTTAATAGAAGTAGAATTATTTCTGTTTTAATAGTAGTAGTAACAGTAATAGTTAGTTGCAATTATACTTACTTCTGTTCTCCAGAAGCTTCCAGGTAAAACCATTTTTCCCCTCTTTATGTTCTAGAAATCCATAAACATGCATTCCACAGCACAAATATATTCCTTATTTTCAGAATACCCATAGCATCAATAAGCTTTATGTCTGTTTTTAAGTAATGAGGAAAGTTAGCCAATTTTTCTTAAAGGAAGAGACTGCATCTATCACGTCTGATTGCTTTACCATAGTCTATAATTTCCAATATGATCTGGTTCCTGAACAAGTAGCTAAATTCATCCAGTATCCCTTTATCTCTCAGTATTTATGTTCAAGCCGCATTGCTTCTCTTTCTCTTTCAGGAAAGCAATCAAACTTGCTTAATCATCAGGGTCTTCATTATTGCGTGCACTCTCTTTCTCTCTCTCTCTCTCTCTCTCTCTCTCTCTCTCTCTGTCTCCTTTTGACCTCCCCCTCACTTTTTTCTCTCCCTCTTCTTTTCCTTGTCATCTGCAATGTCCCTTCCCAAAAATTCTACATGGAAGACATTATACCAAATGTTATAACTTCAGAAAAAATTTCCCTGTCTACCCTAATGAAAAAAGCTTTTCCTCGTTGCACTATACTTTTTATTTAGCTTCACAGCACATATAACCATCTGTAACTAAAATATATATTTATTCACATATTTGTATTTGTCTCTGCTGAATCGGAGGCCTGTAGCAAGAGAGGAGGGAAATTGTCAGTCATAGACGGTACTGTATTCCTGGTACATAAAATAATACCTGTCACATGGAAGGTGCTCAATATATGAATAAATAAGTTAATACTAAGTAAGTCTTTATTAAACATGAAGGAAGGAAATCTCAGGCTATTATTTACTCCCTTTTTCCCTCTAGAGTTATTTTATCTTCTGTATCACTTTAAGTTCTGTCAAGGACTATGAAGTACAACATATTTTACCTTACTTGCAAGCTTACACGTTATCCTGCTGCAGTTTCATAGATGCTGGCAGAAGACATAATTCTCCTGGGTCAAAGGCAAAGGTCTTTATTATTCAAGGCACAGCAGGCAGCATGAGCATCACATTTGCACCAGTGTCCTTTATCCCAGTTCCCACAAGGCAACATGATGAGGGCTAGAGGACACCTACATATGGAGTAGGGTGCATTACGGGAGCCCACTTAGGGAGCCCACCTGTTTTATTATGAGAAGGAAGCATGCCTGCCCTTTGTTCCAGAGGAAAATACTATCTCTACCTTCCAAAGCTGTTAGAAAACCTGCTCTTTTCTTTGTCTCTATATTCCAAAGCTGTTTACTACAGGAACATCCTTACAAAGATAACCTAGAATAAAGGCAGTACTGTCTCTGCTCATAAGACATACAGAAATACCAGATGCACACAAAGAATTGTCTTCCAAGATGTCCCTCTAACTCTTACTATCACTTCAGCCCAATGTCCTTTTTGTCCTTCCAGATTCAATGATATATATAATTTTTTCAGTCCACTCGTTTGGTCGGAATGCTCCTGAACTCACAAAACTTACAGTCTAGTATTAGTGAGCGATGAAACCCAGATTTCTAAAACAAGTGTTCCCTACCCCACCACACCCCCATGAGCACAGCCTTCTACATAGTTTAAGTGGCTACCACTGTTTCTCAGGCCTCTGTCCCTAAGTATAGCAGACAAGAGGTAGTCAATACTTATTGCCAATGAGAATGGAAGGCTGGTTATCCTCTGAAGCACTTAGAAATATTAAACCCAGCAGGAGAAATTAAAGCATGACTGTACTGAAAAAAAAATCCCCTCATGTGAATAACTATTATTGGTATTTGTAATAATTAGAATGTCCCTAATCAGCAAGGCTCCAATACTTTGGAGCTGGAAACGTGCTCTCATAGATTGGAATGCAGTCACAGTTTATATTTAGAGGGTCAGAATTAGTGGAGGGAAGTTTTTAGTCCAGTAGAAACCTAGCCACTAATACATGAGATGTAAAATTTTAAAACCTGTTTAGTAAGGCCTTTTGCTTTATCCATAATGAATGTATGAGCTGATGTAGAGTGAGACAATTTTTTTTGCTTAATTTCATTAGTAATAGACATAAGCATTAGTAGAAGACATGTCTCTCTTGATATGCAACTTTTACATGGCTGTTTTATAAATTCTCATGTGATGGTGACATAATGTATTTCTTAAACAAAAATATTGCAGTGGTACCTACAGTGAAGTTTCCCTTGGATTATGGATTTCTAACCTCATTGTGAGGAAGAAGAATTAACTTCAATCTATAGATTTAAAAACTGAGTCTCAGAGAAGTTTTCTTATAATAGTGATAATAATAATGTTAATAAGAATAGATGTCAGAAAAATTTTAAAACATTTTTGAGCATTTATCATGTACAAGACACAGTGCAAAGCACTTTACCAAAATTATTTGATTTAGACTTCATAAGAAAACATTTGTGATGGCTGGTATTCCAAATTTTCATGTGAAAAATCAGAGATATAGAAAGAATAAGTAGCTTGTCTCAATTCAGTAATTAGCGGAAATAGGACATGAACTCATCTTTTCCAGGAACAGCTGTGGACACCATCACTTGGACATTTATGCCACTAAGATTTTATTTTGTTTTTTAATTGAAACTTAATTGATCGTACATATCTGTGGGGTACAGCTTGAATATCCTTAACTGTGTTTGGCATGTGATTTTCAGATCAGGATAATTAGTATATTAAACATTACACAATGAAATCATTTTTTTCATGGCCCTTTACCACTTTCTTGCTAACCGCCTCCCCTCCCCCTTTCCCACCTTTGATAGCTTTAGTTCTGTTCTATCCTTTTGAAGGTTCAATGAATTATTGTGATTTTTGTATCTTTCTTTCTATTTATTTATTTAGCTCCCACTTCTGAGTGAGGACATGCAGTATTTCTCTTTCTGTGCCTAGCTTATTTCACTTAACATAATTTTCTCTAAGTTCACTAATGTTGCTGTGAATGGCAGAATTTCATTCTTTTTTATTGTTGAGTCATAGTTCATTGTGTAATATACCACATTTTCTTTATCCAGTCATCTGTCAATGGACATTTAGGTTGATACCAACTCTTGGCTATTGTAAATAGAGCTGCAATAAAAATGGGAGTTCAGGTATCCCCTTGACATGATGATTCCCATTCCTTTGGGTATATACCCAGCAGTGGAATTGCTGGATTGTATGGCAGTTCTATCTGTAGTTATTTGAGGAACCTCCAGACTGTTTACCATAATGGCTGCACTAATTTACGTACCACCAAGAGTGTTGGAGGGCTCCATTTCTCTGTATCCTCACCAGCATTTGTTATTCTATTTTTTTATAATGGCCAATCTAACTGGGGTGAGATGCTATCAATGTGTTTTTGATTTGTATTGCCCTAATGCACAGCAATGTTGAACATTTTTCATGCATTTGTTATTCATTTATATATCTTCCTTTGTGAAATGCCTATTCAACTCCTTTGCTCATTTTTTTATCAGGTTGTTTGTTTTTTTACTGTTAAGTTGCTTGATTTTCTTCTATACTCTAGATGTTAATCCTTTGTCAGCTGCATAGTTTACAAATATTTTCTCCCATTCTGTAGGTTGTCGTTTTGCTCTGTTGATTGCTTCTTTTGCTGTGAAGTAGCTTTTTAGTTTGACATAATCCCATTTGTTTATTTTTCCTTTTGTTGTCTGTATCTTTGGAGTCATATTAATAAAGTTCTTGTCCATTCTTACCTCCCGAAGTGTTTCTCCTATGTTTTCCTGTAGGAGATTTATAGCTTCAGGTTATATGTTTAATTATTTAATCTATTTAGAGTTGATTTTGGTATATGGCAAGAGGTATTGGTCTAGTTGCATTTTTCTACACATGGAAGTCCAATTTTCCCAACACCATTTATTGAAGAGGTAGTCTTTTCTCCAACTTATATTCTTTTGCCTTTGATAGAGATTAATTGGCTGTCAGTCTCTGGGTTGATTTCTGGGTTATCTGTTCTGTTCTATTGGTCTGAGGGTCTGTTTTTATAACAGCACCATGCTGTTTTATTTACTATAGTTTCATAGTATAATTTGAAGTCAGATAGTATAATGCTTCCAGCGTTATTATTTTTTTTCTCAGGATTGCTTCAGCTATTGAGAGCCTTTTGTTTTTCCATATGAATATTAGGATTGTTTTCATATTTCTGTGAAGAATGTTATTTGTAGTTTGATTTTGATTGCATTGAATCTGTTGATTGCATTGGGTAGTATGGATATTTTCAAAATGTTAATTCTTTCCATCCAAGAGCATTCGGTGTGATGTTGGCAGTGGGTTTATTGTATATGGCTTTTTTCATGTTGAGATACTTTTCTTCTATACCTAATTTGCTGAGTGTCTTTATTATAAAGAGATATTGAATTTTGTCACATGCTTTTTTTCTTTGTTTATTGATAAACATATAATTTTTGTCCTTGATTTTGTTGATGTGGTGTATCACATTTATTGATTTGCATATGTTGAAGCATCCTTGTATCCCAGGGATGAGTCCCACTTTATCATGTTGTTTAATTTTTTGATGTGTTGATGAAATCTGTTTGCTAATATTTTGCTGAGGATTTTTGCATTATGTTCATCAAAGATATTGGACTGTAATTTACTTTTATTGTTGTTGTTGTATCTTTGTCTGGTTTTGGTGACAGCGTGAGGCTGGCATCACAGAATGAGTTTGGGAGAATGGTGTCTGTTCAATTTGCTGAAATAATTCGAGGAGAATTGGTATTAATTCCAATTTAAAGGTTTGGTAGAATTCAGCAGTAAAGCCATCTGGTCTTTGGCATTTCCTTGCTGGGAGACTGCAGATTACTGCTTCAATATCATTGCTCATTATTGGTCTGTTCAGGTTTTCTGTGTGTTCTTGTTTCAATCTTGGTATTTTTTTCATGTCCAGAAATTTATCCATTTCCTCCAGGTTTTCAAATTTGTTGCTGTAGAGTTGTTTGTAATAGTCTGTAATGATTCTTTGCATTTCTTTGGTGTTTTTGTAACGTTTCCTTTTTCATTTCTGATTTCTGTATCTTCTCTCTTCTTTTTTTAGTTAGCCTTGCTCATGGTTTGTCTATTTCAATATCTTCTCAAAAAAACTACAACTTATTGTTTGATTGATCTTTTGCATCATTTCTTGTGTCTTTATTTTGTTTAGTTTTTCTCTGATCTTATTTATGTCTTTCTATCTACTAATTTTGAAATTGGATTGTTCCTGTTTTTCTAGAACTTTGAGGTGTAGAGTTAGGTTGTTTATTTAAAATCTTTGTAATTTTTGATGTAAACATTTCTTGCACTAAGCTTTCCTCTTAGTACTTCTTTTGCAGTATCCCACAGGTTTTGGTATGAAACTCTACAGGCCAGAAGAGAATGGGATAATGTATTCAAAATCTGAAAATAAAAAAGAAATGCCAGATGAAAGTACTATACTCAAAAAGACCATCCTTAAGAAATGAAGGATAAATAGAGTATTTCCCAGACAAACAAAAATGGCAGGAGTTCACTACCACATGACCAACCCTATAAGAAATCCTTAAAGGAGTACTGCATCTGGAACCCAAAAGACTATAATCACTACCATGAATACACAAGAAAAAATAAAACCTACTGGTAGAATAAAAATGCAAATAAAAAACTACCACATGACCAACCCTATAAGAAATCCTTAAAGGAGTACTGCATCTGGAACCCAAAAGACAATAATCACTACCATGAATACACAAGAAAAAATAAAACCTACTGGTAGAATAAAAATGCAAATAAAAAAGAAACTATATTTTACCACTTCAAAAAACCAACAAACACTGAAGACAAACAATAAAAGGGGAAGAAGGAACAAAATATGTTTAAAACATCCAAACAAAAATTGATAAAGTAGGGCCGGCCCGGTGGCACACTGTTACAGTGCGCCACTTGGGAGCGTGGTGGCGCTCCCATCAAGGGTTCGGATCCCACATACAGACCGGTTCCCGCTCACTGGCTGAGCGAGGTGCGGGCGTGACACCAAGGGTTGCGATCCTGTTGCTGGTCCTGGTCCGGTACGGGTGCAACACTGAGGGTTGCGATCCATTGCCGGACATGAAAAAAGACAAAAGGGAAAAAAAAAATTGATAAAGTGCCAGGAGTAAGACAATACCTTTTAATAACAACCTTAAACATAAATGGATTAAATTCTCCACTCAGACAACAGACTGATTAGATTAAATAGCTAAACCCAGCTATATACTGTTTACAAGAGACTGACCTGACCTGTAAAGACACTCACAGACTAATAGTAAAGGGATGGAAAAAGATGTACCATGCAAATGGAAACCAAAAACAAGCAGGAGTATCTAGCCTTATATCAGATAAAATAGACTTTAAACCAAAACCATAAAAGAGACAAAGAAGGCCTCTATTTAATGATAAGAGGATCTATCCATTGAGACGACATAACAATCATAAATATATGTACACCCAACACCAGAGCCCCCAGGTATATAAAATAAACACTGTTAGAACTAAAGAAAGAATAGGCTTCAGTACAGTAATAGCTGGGGACCTAAACACCCCTCTCTCAGTACTGGACAGACATCTAGACAGTTTCTCAATAGAGAAACACAGGATTTAAACTATGGTTTAGATCAATTGGACTTGGCAGATTTCTACAGGACATTTCATCCAACAACTACAGAATATGCATTCCTTTCATCAGCACACGGATCATTGTCCAGGATAGACTACATGTTATGTTACAAATCAAGTCTCAATTAATTTTTAAAAATTCAAATTTTTCGAGTATCTTTTCAGACCATAGTGCATAAAAACTACAAATCAATAACAAATGGAACTCTGGAAACTATACAAATCCATGGAAATTAAACAACATGCTCCTGAACAAACTGTGGGTCCAAGAGGAAATTAAACAGGAAATCAAAACTCTTCTTGTAATCAATGAAAATTAAGAAATATTACTGATTTTGTTTTGAACAAATCCTCTTTGCCACTTTTATGCCCTCTCAAGACTTGACATTTAGCCTCTCTCCAACCTCTACCCTCGCCTGACTTCAAGAGCAGAAGAATAATTCTCCCCTTTACAAGCAATCTGGAGGCTAATGCATACCACACTTCACTATACCATTCTACCATTCTACAGAACTATCAAGTTAATCTTTACTTACCTTCTCTTCTTTTTGAATCACAAACATATTTGAGTTGGGTGAGAAATAAGAAATGCTATCTTCATCTACCATGACTCAATAGTAAAATTTTTAAAGTTAAAAGTATTTCAATAAAATCCTGAAAAAATCTTTATTTATTTATTTATTTATTTATTTATTTTGTGACTGGTAAGGGGATCGCAACCCTTGGCTTGGTGTCATCCACACCGAGCTCAGCCAGTGAGTGCACCGGCCATTCCTATATAGGATCCAAACTCATAGCGGGAGCGTGGCTGCGCTCCCAGCACTGCACTCTCCTGAGTGAGCCACGGGGTCAGCCCCTGAAAAAAATCTTTATCAGTGATTGTGTTTGATCTTTTCATCCTTTAAACAGAAAGCTATGCTTTTAACCCATAGGAAATAGTTGTCCAAATATATATTGATACATGGAAAAATTGCTGTCTTATTTGTTTAATGATACAAAGATGTATTATACTTTTTTTCTTATGAGGTTAACTATTTATGTCTCTATAAACACTGAATCGATGTGCTATTTTTTGTAGGAGTGAAAACAAGGGAACTGAGACATTTAAATTTATTATCTATTTTAAACCTTATTCTTATTGCTGAGGCATTATAGGACAAAATTTTTG
>NW_007727576.1:109714-112308 GCF_000696425.1 Galeopterus variegatus | reverse complement strand
AAAAAATCTTTATCAGTGATTGTGTTTGATCTTTTCATCCTTTAAACAGAAAGCTATGCTTTTAACCCATAGGAAATAGTTGTCCAAATATATATTGATACATGGAAAAATTGCTGTCTTATTTGTTTAATGATACAAAGATGTATTATACTTTTTTTCTTATGAGGTTAACTATTTATGTCTCTATAAACACTGAATCGATGTGCTATTTTTTGTAGGAGTGAAAACAAGGGAACTGAGACATTTAAATTTATTATCTATTTTAAACCTTATTCTTATTGCTGAGGCATTATAGGACAAAATTTTTGCAAATAAGAAAAAAAAGATCATCCTTGATAGAAATTTGGAGCTGTTTACTTATGTAATTGTTCTGTAAAACCACAGAGGCAAACATATGTTTCTCAACCTAAGGGATAAGAGAAAATTCATCTAATGATCAGACTATGATAATTACATCACTAGAGATTAATTCTAAAGTGTAGAGATAGAGAAGTAGGTATAGAACTCTAGTTCCCATCGATGTAATACTAACATGCTTAAACATATGCTCTCATATTTAGCAAGTACAAAATGATTTCTCTCTGAAACCAGAGAGTTAAGTAGCTGTAGGTCTCCATACTGGTGATTATGCAAAAATGATTTGGTATTTATAGCATACACCAGAGTTTTTCTTACTCAACCATATCTGTTCAGTTGATTGACACTTTCTATTTCAATCATTTGCTCTTAATTTACAGTAGACCTATATGCACATTATTTTGAGGAGTGCCTAAGATTATGAACTAAGTATCTTAGTTCTGAAGGAAAGTGTTACTCCAGGATAACTATGTAATTAGGAAGACAAAGTGAGAGTGAGCTTCTAGCACTATGCTGCCACTTCCTTGTCAACTTCCAGAAGTGAATGAAATCTCAGCAATTTTGCGAATCCAAGTTTTTCTGAGTAATAACAAACCAGTCTTTTTAACCCTAGAGTTCAGATGTTTGGGGTTTTAGTGAAACCCCGGGTATCATTGATTAGTTTCTTCTGTATCTAGTAATCTAAATCACGTTCTTTTCTTTTTCTTTTGGTTATTGTTGTATTAAAAAATTTACAAAATTCAATACTCACTAAAAAAAAAAAAAATCACCCCATATGAAAAAAAATAACCTAAAAAGATAATCCCTGTTAACAGTTTTATATATCTGAAATGTGTACCATTTTAGTCCTATGTTTTATCTTGTAGACTATATATATATTTTATAAAACTGGAATCATGCTGTTTAGATCCTCACTTTTGAAAGTGCTACCTTGCAAGCACTTTTTGTGGCAATAAGTAAACATTTACTTTTTAAAATGCTACATATAATTTCATGATGTGAATACACCAAAATTTATTCTACCACTCCCTAGTTTTCAGATATTTAAGATGCCTCTAATTTTAGAGATATTTACAGATAATCCTACATTAAACCTACATCTACATATCCCCTTCCACACTTACATTTAAATATATATAGAATAGGATATTGATTTAAATTTTGTATATAATTAACACTTAATATAAGCTAACAGATAGGCTACCAATTTTATAACCAACAACTCAGATGAACACTGAATACTACCAAGATTTTTTTATTAATTAATAAAAAAATTATTAATCTGATAACCATGACATGATATTGTTTTAGTCTGCATTTCCCTGATCACAATTGCAATTAACTACCCGTTCCTATGTTTATTCACCATTAGTTAAATCCCCTAATTGACTTACCATTTCTTCCTTGGTACCATTTTTTTGTGAGTTTGTTTTTCTATTATTGATTCAGTTTATGTTAAGGATATTTTTAGATTATTCCTTTCATCAGGAATTCATTTTTCTTTCCAATTGGAGATTTGAATCTAAATTTAAGGACTTTTTAGTTTTTGTTTATTTGTTTTAACATGGCCTATAATCCTGTTTTATGTACTAAACAATAAATTATTTAACACTGGTTTGAAAAACTAACTTTTCATATAAAATTTATCATTCATGCATGGGTCTGTTTCTAGACTCTATATTGTGTTTGTGGCTGTACAATCATTCTGTGCCAGGACTATCGAGTTTTATTTACTACAGGTTCAGGTATATTTTTATGTCTGGTAGAACAATCTCTAAGCCTCAATTTTTTTCCAAAAAAATTCTTGATTATTTTGTTCACATTAACTCCTTCAGAGAATTTTTGAATCAATTTAAGTAGTTCTAAAAATAATCTGATTAGATTATTCAGTACATTTTTAAAGATTCTGTATGAAATAAGTTCTCGAAACTCCAAGGCAGTAAACACAAATACAGATTTGAATTCTGCAAATGGGCATGATAATGTGAATCTGGTAGGTCTGAAAAGGCATATTCTATAATATAATGTGCTGCTAAATGAGGAGATATCAGATTTGGATTTCGATTTGGAAACTAGATAAAATAGTCTGTACAGAGGATGGTTACTAAGGCCTCCTCACGTAAAAATGAGATGAATAAATAACTACTTGTATTGTTCAGGACTCATTTCTTTTTCTTATGAGGAATGTCTATTCAGTTCTTTTGTCCATTTTTAAATTGATTTACTTGTTTTCATAC
>NW_007727576.1:95392-109145 GCF_000696425.1 Galeopterus variegatus | reverse complement strand
CAACAGACACACGAAGAAATGCTCAACATCACTCAGCATCACAGAAATGCAAATCAAAACCACGTTGAGATATCATCTCACCCCAGTTAGACTGGCTATTTTCAAAAAGACAGAGAATAATAAATGCTGGAGAGGATGTAGAGAAAGGGGAACCCTCTTTCACTGTTGGTGGGACCATAAATTGGTGCAGCCATTATGGAAAATAGCCTGGAGCTTCCTCAAATAACTACAGATAGAACAGCCATATGATCCAGAAATTCCACAGCTGTGCATATACCCAAAGGAATGGAAATCATCATGTCTAAGAGATACCTGCACTCCTATGTTTAGTCCATCTCAATTTACAATAGCCAAGAGTTGGAACCAACCAAAAGCCCGCCGTCAGATGACTGGATAAGGAAAATGTGGTGCACATACACAATGGNAAAGAATTCATAATACATTGAAATTTTCAAAATAAAAAGAAAATGACTGTGGTTATTAGAGGTGGGTAAGGGGGAGGGGTGGGGTTAGTGAGAAATTAGTTAAGGGTCACAAAGATTGATTATGTTTTGTAAATATGAGTATACTAATTATCCTGATTTGATCACTACATACTGTACACACGTATTGATATTCGATTCTGTACCCTACAAATATATATAACCAATTATCTTTCAATAAAAAAACCTGTCAAAAAAGGAGTCATTTTTAAAAACCTCATATAAAATTTTATTTTTTCCATATTTGACATGCTGAACTCTGAGAACTGTACTTCTCTTTATGTATGAATTGATGTGTTTCAAAAAGAAGCAAGTTTAGAGTAACAATGATATTTCAAAGGGAAAGAAAAACAAGAAAACTTGGGACTACTATTTAAAATTTTTTTATAAGTGCACTCACTACCTATATTTATTTGTTGTGGAAGAGGAGCTAAAGTTTAAACAAATCTAGTCCTAAAATGCTCTTTTTTTGTTTTTTCTGTATATTTTCCTGGTGCCTCACAAGCTCTTGCCAAGGAATGTATTATCCCATCTTTCGTTTTTATTTTTTTAAATTTTCTTTTGTTCTTATATACTGCTTAGAGTAAAATTATACATTGATTTTAGGAAATGTGAGGAGAAGTCCACAATTTTATAATGATTTTTTTTCTTTTTTTGGAGGGGGGGTAATTTATGGGCCTCCCATGAGCATATATATATGGGAAGCAAATGCCATTCTGGCTGAAACCAGGGCTTGTATTTAAGCCTTCCTTAAGCCTTTGACAAAGGCGTTCTGAACCTTGACTGACCTTCCCCAACCATGTTCCTCCAAAGCCACAGGGCAATTCTACTGAATTCGCTGACTTGTTTGGGAGCCTGACAAAAATTTCTCCAGGCACTAAAATCATGATTTAAACATATGGCTGTCAGACTAACTTAGGACAGTTCAATCCATGAAAGAGCTAGTTTTCCTAGAGGTATCAAGTCTCTCAAGGTCACTGGAAGAATAACTACAGTATTTTAACATGGTTCACAGAGCTAATAATGAAAAATAAGAACAAACCATCATTCTAGTTAAGCTGCTTTTCAGACACTGTTTCTACTTTCTGGCTTTATTCCACCTTGATAGTTTAGGAGAAATATAGTTATACTTTTAATCCAAATTGGTCCATACAAAGAATTAAAAAAAAAAACCCAAAATGTTTTGTTTGATTTTCAATGCAATAATAGTTGATATTTGTGTTTAGTTTGAATTTCAGAGCAATTGATATGAATCACTCGGTTCTTCATGGATTGACCTTGTCTGCTAAAATATTTTCACACAAGTAAATAAAACAAAAAACTTGGTACCAAACTGAACCTCCTCAAGGGTTTTCCCTGTTTCTTTCTCTGTCTAGTAAAAGTTGACTTTCAGTTTCACAATTTGCTGAATCCAAACTAAATGGCTTGTCTTTCAGTGTTCCCTTCTGGAGTTTTGTGAATTGCTTCTTGCTACAGCAATATCTACGCTAAAATCGTCAGTAAAAGTGTAAGACATAGCAAGAGAAGGTAATTTCACTTAGGCTCATATTCATTCATTATTTTTTATCTTATTTATTTTGTATTACAGTTTATTTGATTTCAGTATTAAGCCACCTATTTTTTCACTAAATCTACATTGCCTTGTTGGTAAAATAGTTGAGCAGAAGCTGTTGGATAGATAGAATTTTCACCTCCTTTTGTGGAGTTATGGTTGAGTTTTACAGTAGCTTCAGCCCTAAGCATCTTATGTCTTATGTCCTACCACCTGCTAAGTAGAATGTCTCCCAAATAATGAATTCACTTTTCTTGCAGAGGCCAATTCTTCCTTGCTTCAGGCTACAACTATATGATGAAAAAAGCCAAATGGTCAATCTGGTATTTGATCAATTTTGGCTGCATGTGTTGGTTCAGCTGCAAAGCTCCAACTGAATTGATTTTTAGTACAAAAAATAAATTTCAATATTTGAAAAACTAAGAAATATTCTAGGAAAAGTTACAGGCTGTTACATTGAAAAGATCATGTTACTAACTGTAGCTACCAATTGTTGAGAATTTTTAAATGTGTTAACTATTTTGAATTATTTCATAAGTATTTCATGTAAAATCAAATTATTAATCCTTTATTACAAATAAACAAAAGTTAACTGATCAAGTAGTAAACATTTAACTGAAGAAAAAAAGAAAAGGTCTGCCTCCAAATTCTTTTCTTAAGTACTACATCAGACTGCTTTACTGAGCAAAATATTTACATTTTTAAAAATTTTTATTAACTACATTTCATTGTTGCAAATATTTGTGATCAGAAATAGTTTCACCAGTCACTCATGACAGTTCTCTTCACAGGTTACGTGAAAGGGATTTACTTTCATCGCCTTATCATCATGAATTTTTGGAAGCAACCAAATCTACACCTGGGTTCAAATCCATGTTCTAACTTGTAAGCCCATGTGTCTCTGGGAAAGTCCTTTGTTCTTACTGAACCTATCTCTATCAGAAAACAGTACTATAAAGAGAATACAATTACAAAGATTATGTGGGGGTTAAAATAAACTAGAACAGTGTCTGGTATATTATATCTATTAAATAAGATCTGACCTCTTTTATGAAGGAAGGGAGTATTATTTTGGATTTCATTCTGTCATCCACTTAAATGAAATTTAAGAATGATCTACTTTATGTTTAAATATTAACATTGCATGTTGGTATTGACAAGCACTAATCACACTCAACCTCTTTCAAAATCTCACTTTACTTCTTTCAAATGCAATTATATGCTGTCATCTTTATAAGCAGTTGAAGGATAGGAATGTATCATTTGTCATCTTGATTCTTTTTGTTTAGTTGGCTTTGAACTATATGGTTTCTGGTGTTGTATCTTTTTTGCTAATCCAGAGCAATGCTTTCTAGGCCACATCCCAAGTTCTCATGGGAGACAGTCTACATTTCTGAGGTTTGCACAAACTTATCACTGTTTTATGAATAATTACTCAAAAGTGATTATTACTCATCTTGAAACCTCTTTAGTTCTCTCCTTCCCTACCCAAGTTGATATATCTATATCTATATCTATATCTATATCTATATCAATATCTATATCAAGATGAGAGAGAGAGAGATTGTGAAATTTTCTCTGAAGAAAAATCTTGGTGAATGTTATTATAAGCAAAATTGGAAATAGATTAGGTTAAGAGAGATTCTTTTGTGTAATTGTAAATTACAGTAAAAAAAAAAAACCCGTCAGATTACTTCCATTTTCTACATTTAACACAAGGGTATTAGTTACATTTGGAAACATTTATNTTTCATTGTTGCAAATATTTGTGATCAGAAATAGTTTCACCAGTCACTCATGACAGTTCTCCTCACAGGTTACGTGAAAGGGATTTACTTTCATCGCCTTATCATCATGAATTTTTGGAAGCAACCAAATCTACACCTGGGTTCAAATCCATGAAATCCATGTTCTAACTTGTAAGCCCATGTGTCTCTGGGAAAGTCCTTTGTTCTTACTGAACCTATCTCTATCAGAAAACAGCACTATAAAGAGAATACAATTACAAAGATTATGTGGGGGTTAAAATAAACTAGAACAGTGTCTGGTATATTATATCTATTAAATAAGATCTGACCTCTTTTATGAAGGAAGGGAGTATTATTTTGGATTTCATTCTGTCATCCACTTAAATGAAATTTAAGAATGATCTACTTTATGTTTAAATATTAACATTGCATGTTGGTATTGACAAGCACTAATCACACTCAACCTCTTTCAAAATCTCACTTTACTTCTTTCAAATGCAATTATATGCTGTCATCTTTATAAGCAGTTGAAGGATAGGAATGTATCATTTGTCATCTTGATTCTTTTTGTTTAGTTGGCTTTGAACTATATGGTTTCTGGTGTTGTATCTTTTTTGCTAATCCAGAGCAATGCTTTCTAGGCCACATCCCAAGTTCTCATGGGAGACAGTCTACATTTCTGAGGTTTGCACAAACTTATCACTGTTTTATGAATAATTACTCAAAAGTGATTATTACTCATCTTGAAACCTCTTTAGTTCTCTCCTTCCCTACCCAAGTTGATATATCTATATCTATATCTATATCTATATCTATATCAAGATGAGAGAGAGAGAGATTGTGAAATTTTCTCTGAAGAAAAATCTTGGTGAATGTTATTATAAGCAAAATTGGAAATAGATTAGGTTAAGAGAGATTCTTTTGTGTAATTGTAAATTACAGTAAAAAAACCCCCATCAGATTACTTCCATTTTCTACATTTAACACAAGGGTATTAGTTACATTTGGAAACATTTATAAAAACCCGTCAGATTACTTCCATTTTCTACATTTAACACAAGGGTATTAGTTACATTTGGAAACATTTATGTATAACTATAATAAAAAATGCATCCATATTCACAAACTCATTTTCCTTTTATTCCGCAATTATTGTGAACATCAAGAATTGGGAGCTATTGAACAGATGGGGCATTAGTGTCTTAATTCTTGATCTTTGTTCTAGTAAATCCTTCCGTTTCATAGCTTTCCACAAATCCTATACTCATTCAGGGCATGATGGATAATTTTTTAAATGCCGCTTTAATGTTGGTGTCATTTTTTGTGTTTTATGATTTCAAACAAATATGTAAATGCAGCTGTCCAACAGGATAATGAGACCACACTAAACTACTCTAATATTTTAAACTGAGCATATCCTAATCATGCCAGCAGATCCTGCATAAACTAAATGCAGTTTCTTGTGCCAACATGCTTATTGGTTTGTGATATTTCTAGGTAATCTCTCTAAATGGATTCCTTACTTAGATCTGATTTTTTTTCCTTTCTGCATGCTAGACACTTAATAAATGTTACTGATTGAATATCAATTCATTCTTAACAAAGAAAAATGGAAGTAAATATGCATTCTTATGGTTTAGAAATTTACATATAGACTATGTATATATACATACACATACACTTTAAGTTTATCAAAGAAAACACAAAAAATTTCCTGAATGCCTTAATTTTGCTATAAAAATAAAGAGTGCATGTTTCCTCAGTCAGATCATATAGTACATAGTATTTAAAAAATACCTAATCAAGAGTTGTGGCAGCATTTTAATAAACTATGTTTATTTTCTGACCTACATCACGATTTTCAATTACCAATTGAATCTATACAGTCAAAACACCCTTCTTCAATGTTTTGAAAATTATTGATATTTTATTTGAATGTTCAAAATATGTAATTACTTCTGACCATCAGCTTATTATCATTTCCTCTAACTCTGGATACATCTCCATTTACATTCTTGGTTTGATGGATTTGACATCTGTGAAAAGAAAAGTCTTTGAAAGAAAATGGGGAAATCTGGGTTACATGCGAGTTGCTATTAAATTGAAAACTGCCAACAGAGGAAAATTGGATAGTGCCCTACTTACATAACTATTAAATAGACTCTGGTTCCCACATAAATTCTATTCCTAATGGGTATTTGTTGGTTCTTCTGGGATCTTATGAAAAAAGTGTTGTAAATGTGTCTTTGGGGGAGTCTATGGTTGATTGTAGTAGCAGTGGTTCGAGCATTTGCTGTGGTTGGCTTTATCTCAGGTCATACTCTCTTCAAATCTTCCTGGTTTGGGGTATATGTAAAATATTCTTTGCCTAAGGCATATGTAGTGAGAATCATTCTTTTTCTCAAAACAAGATAGAAAGAAGAACATTGGCCTAGGATTGAGGTGGCATGAGAGCTAGCTTGTCCCATTACCTTATCTGACAACTAATAATTTTTTGTTTCAGTTATATCTTATGCAAAATTTTAATAATGACAGCAGTATTCTGAGTTATATGAACATGTTATAAATAATGCACTAAAATGCTGGAAAAAGAATAAATTTATGGTGAGAAAAAAAGAGAAGGAAATTGGTATTTATTTCATACGTATTAGATGTCATGCAAGGTGGCAATGTGATTCACAACCAGATTATGAGGTATCGTTATCTCATTTGGAAACTTCAGAAAATTGGGTTCAGAAAGATTGAGCAATATATCCATGGCTACAGAGCTATTAAGTGTCAGTGACTTCAGGTACACATATGTGCATGATCACTTACTGTGCCATGCTAATGGGGTTCTACTTCTGCAAAGATCATGGGAAATATAATATAATTTTTATAACCTGTCAAAGTGATTGAGACAGACAATCTCTATGTCTCATTAGAGTACCAAACATGTATGCCCCAAATGTAATGAAATTTTGTTTTTACTGTACTTATCATGTCTCTCAGTGATGCCAAACTAGCCTTCAGTCTGAGAAGAATAATTTTTCTGAGTAACTCAGATAACACAGGTGTCTAGATTAAGGTACAAAAAAAGGTTTATTACTTAAGTCACATTTCTTTATTTCCCAGCTGAGCTATTATTTTAATATCAATTATTTTTAAAAAGGGGATATTCTTCTAGATATGCTAGTATAGTTCATTAAGCAAGATAATCTGTATAATATAATGGGAAATTAGAAAAGTAGGACTAGTACAATGAATGTAATAAAATAGCCTATGTAAATATTCATTTATACATACATAAATGTAGGTGAACTCATGTTCAACTGCAACCTGTACATTTATTGCTGCGGATTGATAGCCATGATTCACAGTATGTTAACATTAAAATATACTTTGTGTATATATCTGAGCCATTCAAACACATTTTTAGAGATCAGTTTATTCTAAGTTTCACTAAAGCTTATTTGATATTTTATCATTTTCATTATTTCTTCTTTTTCACCTTACATTATTTTGTAAATGATAAAAAGCTGCACTGAATAAATGAGAACAATTGTACTATTTTTTTTTCTCATTTGATTCACATGTAGTTGGAGAAAGTAAAAGTATTTATTTTCTGAGTAGAATCAGCACCAAGTTGTCAATTAGGTCAGGGCTTCTTGCCATTTAAAATTCTCATTTGATTCACATGTAGTTGGAGAAAGTAAAAGTATTTTTTTTCTGAGTAGAATCAGCACCAAGTTGTCAATTAGGTCAGGGCTTCTTGCCATTTAAAATTGACAAAATAGCAAAATGTACCAGACTGCAACACTGGATAGAGCTATTAGGCCTCCCCAGGATCCCTGGTCTTAAGTTTGGCCTTAAATCCCTTCTGTCAGGAACTAGTAACTGTTAGGATGGTCTTGGCCACTGGCCTCATGAAACAGAAGGAAAATAGCAGAAGCAACTGAAATACTACAGTAAACTTGACACTATGTTGCAGTTGGACACACAGACCATCAAAGAAAGACACTTGTCATGAACAAATAATAAAAATTTCAGAGATAGGTTTTATGCGGCTGATAAAAAGGTGATCAAGCATGGTTATAAAATGAAAAAAAGATTTTAATATGAGCTTACAATTTCATAGTAAGAAAATACAGTAATGTGGAAATGGTTAAAAGAATATGATTTTACATCAGAAGATTTGGGCTTGCATTCTGGCATGGATACTCACTCGCTGTGTGACCTTGAACAAATCTTTTGATCTCTCTAACACATAATTTATTGAGTGATTCATAAGACAGAAATATTAAGACTATCTCTCACATAGACTTGTTTTAAGAATTCAATTGAATGATTTATGCAAATTTGTTAGTACATTACTTGGTCCCAAGTAAACACTTTAAGAATATTAAACGTTATTGTTATTATTTTTTCAAGAACTTTCTTCATCAGGTACACACACACTTTGAATTGATTTATTTTGGGTAAAAGATAAAACAAGAATGTCATCAATTATATGAGTCAATACAGTGAGAAAATATAAAATAAATTATTTTCCTGTTGTTAATGTTTTGTATTTTATTTTCTGGTAATATGTGTATGTATTTATGACATAGATGAGAAATAATAAATGTTCTCACAATTTAGAGTATCAAAAACTTTTTATTTATTTATTTTTAGTTTTTTTTTAGTGTGGGGCATCACCACCCAGCACTGGGAGCTTGGCCTCAACTACTGTTTTCAAAGTGGCATTATTATCAATTTTTAAGCACCCATAACTTATTTATTAAAAACATAGATGTTCAAAAGCAAATCTTATATATATGTATAGGTCCTGAGATTATATTCATATTCACGGAAAATCGTCTAGTGAAATCTTCCTTGTGAGTACTGTATTTTAAGGAGAGAATCCTAATATGGTGATTTCTATTTAAATATACACACTATAGCCCTCAAATTATTTATAAATATTTGTTTTTAAATGTTTGAAAATTCTGCGCAATTGTATCATATTGTATAGTCACGTAATATTTTTAGTGTGAAGCATGATTTGATTGGCATTGTTTTCAGAGACTATTGTTCAAATGATAAAGTTGCAGTGAATGTGTTTGCAAGAACATAATATAGTGATTTGGTTGTGTGTCATTATATTTAGGACATGAAGTTATTCTCAGTTTGTAGAGGAGGGTAAAATGATCTATGACAATATAACCAGGAAAATTTTAAAAAATCACACTTTTGTTGCTATTGATTTTTGTTAAAACAGGACAAAATTGTGGACTTGCATTGAATATGGAAATGTAAGAAAATATTCTAATTGTTAACTCAGAGTTTTAAAACTTTAAGTCAGTTTTAGTCTCAAAACTGCTTCAAAAGTAAGTAAATTAGTTAATGGATAAATAAAGAAATAAAAATTGTGTAATGTCACATAAGGAAGCTGTGATGTTCCCTCAAAGGATATCTCTATAACTACTGCCCAGAAACAGGGGTATCCTAAGATAATATTCAAGTTTCCCTTCCAAAAGTTTATCTCTAAAATCATTTGCCAGTAACACTTCATGTCAAAACTCAGAAGGTAACCAAGCTCAAATCTGAACGTGGTCTTCAATTTTATGTCCCTTATCATTTCGATCACCTGACTTAAGTTTTAGTCAGGTAAACTGATTGCATTGCAGCCCAAGGTCAAGGAACACTTGTAGAATCATGAACCCAATAGTGGTATGGACTGGCTATTTAGATTTTTTTCTTACTTTGGTCAAGCTCCGCCCCATCCTCTGCTAGAAGTCCAGTTGGGGGAAATAGCCAGTGAGCTTACCAAATGTTGGACCTTATCCTCTGAAGCATTGCATAAAGGGACCCCATCTTTTCAGCACCTCCTGCCTAGTCTGGTCGAAAGTGCTGAAAGAACAGCTCCCAGTGGTTCAGGTCTTCTCAATAAGCACTCCCAGGAAAACTGCACCCATCCCCTTTCTGCTACAAACAGCCATTCACAAAGTCATTTCTGATTCCTTGGAAATTTAGTTAGACTGATGTTGCAATACACTTCTCTACCCTACGTGTATAATTATTCGTGGGTGGAGAGCTACAAGGGAAGGAAAACAAAAAGAGTAGAAGCGGGTTTTGTCCTGACTTCTAAAAATCCCTTCTTCCCCTCTCCCGTTTTCCAAATCGGAGAATGATGGAGTTCGAGGCAAAAGAATGATTCCGGAAATAAAGACACGACTCTCAAACCTGGAAATAATCGGGACGATTTATTTAAAGTTAAGTATTCCGTGTCCGGAAACCCAGCACAGTTCAGATTTAAAGGCGCCTGGGTCTTCTCTACGAGAAAATGCACAAACAGTTGCCTCCAAAGATAAAAACCTGGTTCCAGAGCGTGTTCTTGCTGTCCTCTAAGCTGCAGCCGAAGGCGGGGTGGGAAGCGCTCACAACCTGAGAAAGTACGAAAGACTCTCCAAACCCAGTGGCCAATTCCCGATCGTCCAGGACTCTTTCCTACCATCCCTCACCACTCGTGACACTGCAAGATACAGGGACTTAGACATGTGTGTGGGAGTATGTGGGAGAGGGAGGCGAGAGGAGCGTGCGCTCTCCACATGTGTAGCCCTGCGTCTCCCTGTTCCATAGCTTGCGTTCATTCATGTGCATGCCGTGATTAAACATTTCACCAAAGGTGAAATAGTTATACCGATCGGTTGTATTTTTAATGGGCACACCCTCAAATAGGTTGTTCCCAAATTGCAAGTGTGAAGAAGATCGTTAAGTGTAGTGCCTGTGTCTCTAACTGATTAAACATTTCACCAAAGGTGAAATAGTTATACCGATCGGTTGTATTTTTAATGGGCACACCCTCAGATAGGTTGTTCCCAAATTGCAAGTGTGAAGAAGATCGTTAAGTGTAGTGCCTGTGTCTCTAACCCTGTCTATCTTTTCTTCCTCCATTCCCACTCCCCCCTCCAAAAGGGAAGCTTGCAGCAGATTGTAGAAGGATTTGAGTCTGCAGCTAGAGAGAAGGGGATTAGGGCCAGAGCGGTGCAAGTTAAATTGTGCTGCATATAAAAAATGGGCGGATTGGTCTCCAGATCTAGAGGCTGGTACCACCTTCCTTTCTAAAATAAAATCTCTCTCTGGCATGAAGTCACCGCCTATTTCACATCCGGTTTGCCCTGGGACGTATTACTACTGTCTTGGTAGAGAGAAGTCTTTTGTTGTATAGCTGCAGATTGGATATTGAGAAGCAAATTTGGGTGTGCAATCTTCAGCAAAGGAGCACGCAGAGTCCATGATGGCTCAGACCGAGTGAGTGAGAGGCAGGGCGAGGACGCCCCTCCGCTCCCGGCGCGCCCGGACTCGCACACTCGCGCCGGCTCCGGGCTCTCCGCGATTTTCTCTCGCAGACTTTTCCCCGGTCTTGAGCGATCCTGTGCCCAGAGGGGGCCCGAGGTAAGTGCGGCTTCGGACCGCGACACACAGAGCTTTGAATGTGGCTTTTCCTAGCTGGAGAGACAGGAATGCTCTATGGAAAAAATAAATAAATAAAAATAAAAAGAGCAAGCGGGAGCAGGACAAGTGCCCGATCCCCTAGCAGGTAGAAACAACGAATGTTTTTCTTTCACGGTGAAAACCGCAGCGACATAGAGAAGCATTATTTTTTTCTCTCTCTGTTTTCTTTCCCCCTTTCTTCGGCAGCTTTGAATTTATTCCGCGGGGTGGGTGGTGACATGTTGTTTTGGTCATTTTTTGCAAGGGGGAGCTGGGTGAGTTGGGGAAGGAAGGCGTTGGGGGCCATCCTCTAAAGTTAAGACGCGGGGACAGAAAACCTGTCTCACTGTCCCTTCCTAGGGAAGGCACCCTCTCATCCTGGCTGCAAAATTGCCTCTTTTCTCCTCTCCAGTGGACGCTGCTGAAATGCCCTCTGGTGTAGGGGTCTCTCTCATTCTGAACATGAAAAACTCAACTTATTCTTTGATATGTGTGGCATGGGATAATGGTGTTTGGAGTGTGTGTGCCTGGGGTGGGAGAGGTTAAAGGTGGAAAGGGGGTAGGGAATAGCTTAGCGTTTCTTTGAAACTATTATGTTTGTATTTGCAAGAAACTTTCTCACTCAACAACTGAAGTGCCATGACGGGTTTGTTTTTCTCTTTTTAAAATGTCAGAGGAGGTACAAAGCTATGGTGCCTTGCACTGAGGTTTTGTTTTGTTTACCCCATTAGGAATTCCTCCTTTTTACAAAGATCAACGAAAATTAATAGGGCTAAGAGAAGTTGTTTTTCCTTCATAACATATGCTAAAGGTTAGTAAGAGGGTGAATATAATTGTGCAATTTAGATGCAATATTTTAACATAAGGATATTTATTCAAGATTTCTAGTCATATTCAACTCATCTGTGTCAAAACCAGTCACTAAATTAAGTAAAAGCTATGATGAGGCGAACAGTTCTTATCTATAGACCGTTTCACTTTAAACACATTAATTATGTTTCATTGCTTACATGCTTGTTGGTAATGTTTTCTTTTTCTTTTTTTTTCTTTCTTTTTTTTTTTTTTTACTAATTTAAATGATCCCTGAGAGTGTAGAAAGCATTTTGTAGTTGTATTTAAAGGCATACCACATTAAACTATAGAGTTGCTGATGAAAAATATGCTTTAAAAGACTTACAATCCATTAATCACTGACCCTACTGAGGAGTATAGATCTAGGGAAGTGTTAACAAATACCTTTAACATTTCTCATATTATGACTGGAATCAATTACAGAACAGTATAGTGAAATGTTATCATATCTGCTCCTTAACAGTGCAATGAATTTCAAAAATTAACTCCACCAATAGATTGTACATATTTATAATTCTTTTAGCTTTCCATACTTTTTCATTCCTCCAGCATCCTGCTACCAAGTCTAACAACAATCAGATGGTGATTGATTGCACTTTACCTAAGAGGGGGAAAAATAAAAAAGATCCCCTTATTCATGCAAAGCAAAGCACTCCAGCTTCCATCTGTTTGAGATGAAACATTTTCCAGCAGCAACCTGGCAGAATTCAAGAGCGCTTAAAAAAATATGTGTGGGCATGTTTGTGAGCATTTATGTGTGTGTGTGGTTTGTATGTGTGAGAGAGATTGGCACATGGCTTGACTATTAAGTGTGTCCTTTAGCCTCACAGAAGCATTAGGGAGCATATTTAACAAGGCAGTCACAGACACAGAATATAAGCATGACTTCAGCATTCAACAGTATGTTTTGTGTGGTTTTTAAAAATATAATACAGTTGCTTCTGAAATCAAAATACATCCAGAATTCAAAGATGAATACAGTCAGTAAAGCATGTTAAATGGCCCCATCCCACTCCCAAACATGTTCTCCCTGTTATAGACACCAGCTTAAAAATATCAATGCACAATTCAGTCATGGGAACTCAAATCAGAAAGGTCAAAATTTTCAGATGATAAACAACAAGAGAATAAATTAAACTATATTGGAAATATGAAACCTAGAAGAAAACAACTCACAGTTTTTATGTTGAGCAATATTGTCACCAGAAAGCATTTCAACCTGTATTCTTTTTCAAGAGAAATTGTGATACTGATATATTTCTGAATGGAGAATTGGAAGGGAAAGTGGAGAATGGATGGTCCAGGTTTCCATTGCTTCCAATGAGGTGTCATATCCCAGTGAGGTCATTTCCTGACTTCAAAGCATTCATCTGAACTGCCTCAGTCAGCCCTAGTGGTTATAACTTGATGTTTCTTGCAAAAGACATTGATCTCTACTTATTCTACTTTTCAGCTGCTCAAGCCCGTGATGAAGAAAAGCCCGGGTCTCTCTGACTATCTTTGGGTGTGGACTCTCCTTCTGAGCACATTGACTGGAAGAAGGTGGGGACACTTTATCTTAAATCTGCATGAGAATTTCTATAACTTTTTATTTATCCCATTGGGGGAAGAAAATTGTCCTTGGATGAATTCATGACTAAGGGAATTCATAAAAACTTAACTAC
>NW_007727576.1:87838-95034 GCF_000696425.1 Galeopterus variegatus | reverse complement strand
CTGATGTTTCTTGCAAGAGACATTGATCTCTACTTATTCTACTTTTCAGCTGCTCAAGCCCGCGATGAAGAAAAGCCCGGGTCTCTCTGACTATCTTTGGGTGTGGACCCTCCTTCTGAGCACATTGACTGGAAGAAGGTGGGGACACTTTATCTTAAATCTGCATGAGAATTTCTATAACTTTTTATTTATCCCATTAGGGGGAAGAAAATTGTCCTTGGATGAATTCATGACTAAGGGAATTCATAAAAACTTAACTACAGTTAAATATCAGCTAAGAATAAAGAAGAGCAGTATGAAAAAATAATCAACTTATTTGAGTGTTAGAACACACTTAACAAAGGAATATATTAATTCAACATTTAAGCTTAAATTTAACTTTTCACTGTTCAGTTGTTACTGAAAAAAACATCCATTTTCCTAATTCATAGAAAAAGTTACACCAATTGATGTATGCATACTGTGATTTTCCAATAAGAAATTTTTTAGCCAGTTGTAAAGATCATAGAGTAACATTAGTATACGGAAATGGAAAGTTTAAAATAATATTTCTAATTTGAACGTCGTAAGTCTCTATAAATACATGTGCATATGATGTTTTGAAACCATTATTTATATAATCAATAGAGGTGGAATATATTAGACAAATATTTAGAACATTGGATAATATCAAACTTCTCTAAGCATAGCTACCATGAAGACAAATAATGAGAAAAATTTAATGAGCTTAATCATATTCAAAATACTTTCTAATGATCCAATCAAGCACACAAACATATTATAGTAGCAACTATAGAAGTGAGCAAGTATTTTAGATTCTTTATCTGCTTATATATTTTTTAAGTAGCCTGTTCCTGTGGCCCATAAGAAAGTCTTAGATGTATTACAAAAACACACTATTCTTCAAAACGTAATAGAAAGTGAACAGTTATGAGTTAAGGTAGAGATGTGGAATAGTCTGGAAAGACATGAAGTTAGGAGAATTTTTTTTAAATTGAGAAGGTGTGTATTGTTATTTTTTGCTATTATGCATGGGAAACACTGACCACCAGAAGAACAGAACATGCATTATTGTCAGATACTTTTAATTTGAGGAGTTAAATGATCTTCACTGCTTTTGAAAAATTATATGAAGTGTTACTATTGTAATGACCTGTAGATGGAGTTAGTGCACAGTGTTTTATTATATGGTGGTTCATATGGAATCAAAATCAGGTACTGAAACTGACAGTTCTTTTCAAAATTTATATTCAGTTTAGGAAACACTACATTGGCATGAGTGTTTAATACCAAATAAATAATCTTGATCGTTTTCCTAAGGTTGTTCCCTGGCAATTACAATTTGACATAGTAAATTATAAGTAAATGTGAAGAAGATTTGATTAGAAAAAATCACATAAAAGAAAGATTTCCATTCCTATTGGGATAGCAGAGCTGGTCTTCTTGGGGACGGGGAGGAGGTCTTTTGATGTTTTTATTCCCATACAAACAAATTGGTAAAAACAACATTTACAGGATGAAACCAGGGAGAAAGCATTTCCTGAATTTTACATAATCCGTGAAAACATAGGGAATGCAGGTAAAGGTGACACTCCATATTCTAAGGATTGTGTTAACCTAATCTTACTCTGTCATGTCACCCCGTATTACCTTTTCTCTCCTTATTTTACTGTTTCTTTCCTTAGAGTTTTTGATCAGGCCCTTCCCACAACTTAAGGTGTATTAGCATTTCTTTTCCATTTTTTTCAAGATGACCTTGCAATATCCTTGAAAGATGCATGCATGGCAGTTGGTTTTATGACAATGAGTTTTTATAAATAATTGCAGTCAAGAAACTATTTTTGCCTTACTGCTGTCATCTGCCAGTGAGACATACTGGAAGACACAGATCTCACTGAAAATTTGATTTAAAAAACCAGCAAGATGTTTAGTTTTGCCAAAGGAGAGTGAGCCCTCCATCTGTGTGACATTAATGTCGAATTTAGGAGAAGGAAAAATTGTTTCATCGAGGCATATTTCACATATTTAATATCACAGATAGCTTTTACTTATAATAGCTTTATTAAATTAAACTTTATCAGAAAAATGGCCATTGCATTTTTTCTGTTATAAAATTAATTCCCTGTAAAACAATGTTTTAGAAATGATACTTTGATTACATTTCTTGCTTCTGTCAGATAAGTGAATTCTGGTTTCAAATATTATTTTTATAAATACTTATAAGTAATGTAAGCACACAAGAGTGAAATCAAAGGCATATTAAATAGAAAGTGTGAAAGAGGTAGATTTGTGGCAGGTTTTTATTTTACACCCTATATTTATTTTTGTTTTTTTACTCAAGGTCAGAGCTATCATTGAAGTACATCTGTAAGTGGGATCCATCCTAGGATGGAAAAGAGTTCTCTCAAAGGACTTTGGAAACATAATGCTAATGATTATATAAAATGTGATTCAAGATGCGTAAATAGCAATGTGATTGATGTAAGAACTATACAATATTTGAACTGTGGTCACTGTGTGGTTGAAACTCAATGACATGTTATAACTAATAAGATTCAAATAGAAATAAGCATTCCTATATAGAAGAATGGAAATGAAGTTTTAGACTAAAAGTTGAAAAAAGCTGGGTTCTACATCAAGATTTGCTCACAAAGAGCAGTGTTTTCTAAATAAAACACTTAAAGTGTGCTGAAGTTTAGTAAACCATGAATTCAGAATATTGAACTTGATCTTTTCCAAGGTCTCTTTCACATATAAACCAGAAATGACAAAAATTCAAAAATTAGCTCTAAATGTTAAGGGAAATGGAAATTTACACACTGATATTAAAATATAATTATCCTAAGAAATGTTTTATCTATGTTTCTCATCTAAATATCTTAAAAGTGCACCAAAAAAGCAAAATATATGTGTGTATGAATGAAGGAAAAGATGTTGATAGGTAACAATGTGTACTTTTTCTCTGTGTTAAATTAAGTGAAACAAAACTATTAATTATTTTGGTAGCATATGTATATATATATATTCTAATTTGGGAAGAAATTTCTCAGAGGTATTTTAGCATGCAGTAACACTCTTTGTTGCTCAGAGAAGACATGTATTACAACATAATATGCATGTTGAGAATTTTAAAAGGAGTCAGACTCATTTCCTATAAATTTTCTTTCATATTTAGAAATATTAGAAAAAGAGCTTATCATAAATGAGGACAAACATGAGAACTTTTCTTTCTTTCTTTCTTTCTTTCTTTTTGTTTTTCCTTTACAAGAAAGAATTTTTAAGTTAATAGTCAATGGAAAGGAAAGTATGAAAAATCTGGGAAAAAAAGAGCTTATCATAAATGAGGACAAACATGAGAACTTTTCTTTCTTTCTTTCTTTCTTTTTGTTTTTCCTTTACAAGAAAGAATTTTTAAGTTAAGAGTCAATGGAAAGGAAAGTATGAAAAATCTGGGAAAGTTTTTATTTGAAAAGAGATTTTATTAGAAATGTATAATTCAGCCACTGACTGTCTTTATGCTTTGTTCAGCTATGGACAGCCCTCACTACAGGATGAACTTAAAGACAATACCACTGTCTTCACCAGGATTTTGGACCGACTCCTAGATGGTTATGACAATCGCCTGAGACCAGGATTGGGAGGTGGGTTTCTCTATTGGGTTTTTGTTTTTGAAAATAATATTAAACCTTTATTATTACAGCCTTGCTTTCCCTCTAAATGGTAAAGTAATAAAAATGATAGCATGTATTTTAATGATTAATTCTATTTTTAATAGATCACTTGATGCTAATTCAATTTACTATGATAGTTTTGTAGTAAAAGTCAGACACAAAATTCAAAAAATGACATGAGAGAGATGTTACATTCACTCGACAAGTACAATGTTTTTGTGTAACGATTTTATTATGCAGGGAAAAAATGGGGATAATATTCTCCCTTCCAGTCCAAAGATTGTGTCTATTTCACTATTCAAAAAATGACATGAGAGAGATGTTACATTCACTCGACAAGTACAATGTTTTTGTGTAATGATTTTATTATGCAGGGAAAAAATGGGGATAATATTCTCCCTTCCAGTCCAAAGATTGTGTCTATTTCACCTGACACTGCTATGCCTGCATTGAATTCAAATAGGGTATCTCTGATTCTATTGCTTTAAACTTTAGTTTTGGAATATTACATATTAATCCACTATTTTGGGTTAGATTATCACCACTGCTAGGATAATAGGTGAATGAGATAGATGGTAGTGTTTTTCAACTGTGCATTTGAACTTATACCTTAATTTTCTGTAGGAAAATTTCATCATTCTTGGTATGTCATTTAAATGGTGATACTCATGAATTTCTGCTTAGGAAGAAGATAGTACTTAATAACACACTATGTATAACAGTATGAGTAAATAGTTCTTGAAATTGCAAACTTATCTGAATAACCCTTGAATAAGATAATCAAACTATCTTATTTGGTTAAACAAGGACTAATGAAGCCAAATCAAAATATTGATCTCAGAGTAAAACAAGTGAGGCAAGGAAATAAATTATCGTTCAAAGTCACACAGGTAGCCAAGGTTAGAATCTATGATTCCCAGCTATAGCTGATACTGCACCTTTTTCCAAAGCATTTGTAGAAACTATTTAATAGCAATATTTAAATGGTAACTATATGGCAATAATAACAAAATTACCTCTTCCTTGCTTAGGACAGATAAGCAAAAATAAGAAGCTTTAGCATTCAAACATTGTTTTTACTACTGAATGGTAGCATGGATTTAGAGTCCCTTTTTACAAAAGTATCTTGCATAGTGTCATCACATGGTTGTGGATCCTGGGTATATTCTGAGGCTGCCAAATGTCATTAGTGTCTCAGAGGTTTAAGGGGAACTGCTTTGTCAAAGATACCATTCAAATATATGTCAAAGGTTTTACCAGGTGTCCTTTCTTATCAATTTTAAACGTTCATTTTAGAATATGCTATACAAATGTCTTCAGGTTTTGGCATCACCTACTTTTCGCTGAAGTCCTCAGGAAAAAAATCTTAAAGTCAAAATAGAGTGATCACAAAAAGGAGAGCAGAATTGTGAATATGATGTATTAATATAATGTCTGAGTACATCTAAACATCTGTATTCATAAAATTTGTAATGAATTACAATGACTACAGGTAGGGAAGGAATACACAGTAAGATGAAAAAGTTAGGTTTAGTGATATAACTTTTAAAAAGCAAGACTTTCAAAAGTACTGATTGGAATGTGTCTGATTCCTTTACTGAACCTCCTTTCTGCTCCATGATATCACTCCCTACAAGAGCTGCAGAATTTTCTAACAAATCTAAAAACTTTCCTTTTATCCTAGTTTAAGAAATCCTATTCAATATTTTAATATGTGAATATGAGTATCCTCTGAAATATCTGTGCATAGTTTTCAGTTTTTTAAAGAATTGTACATGCACCCACACATTTTCTCTAATAAACAGCTGTGCTATTGATGGTTGTTCTGAGTACAAGTAAAAAGCCATAACTGCCCATTTCTATTTAATGTATATTGTAATGCTTTAATAAATGTATATATTGACTCCTTAATCAAATATAGTCTAAGCAGGAAGTAGTTTAACTAAACTTCATATGCACACCTAGACCATGGAGAGCCAAGAACCTTGAAAATGTATAAACTAAATTAAAAATAGATTGAAAAGCTAATTTTCAATACTTGAGATAGTGGTAGATTTTCTTACAGAAATAACTAACTACATTAATTCATACTGCAACAGTACTATTTTTGTAGAATCTACTTTTATTATCTATTTTATTGCAGAAAATAACAAAAATAGATACGTGTTTAAAGAGGAGAAATAGTTGGCCAAATGTAGATAAGGTATGTTCTTTTTAATTTAAATGAACATAATATGCTATAGTAATAGAAAATTCCAAGACCAGGACTTGGGAAAATTAAAAGAATGGATGTGCTTTAATCTTTGCTAAAAATTATTTTTCTGATATTTCTGATTCCTGAAGACATTCATTTCAAAAATACAATAGACATTAAAACAAATAGAGGCGTAGCTCAAATATCTTTTTTCTATTTCTATTGTGAATGTCCTCCTGAAATGTAGTGCAACTAAATGTGATGGATTTGAGATTTATGAAAAAGCTTAAGTATCGACTAAACTTAATTTGTATATTCTTTTTTTTTGGAGGGGATTTTTTATTTTTATTTTTATTCTTCAAGGACAAAAGATGTGTTTATTACATATATCTACTGAGTCATCAACATTTTTAAGTACATTTTGAGAATGTTTCTCTGTCATTAGAGAACGGCAGTTCAAAATACTAAATACAGTTTTAAGAAATTACTGAGACCTAATAAGCTATAAAGTTAGATAAAAATGTTGACACCATAATTTCTGGCTGTGATAGGTTGAAATTATCTTATTATTATTATTATTATTATTATTATTTTCCTGACACCATAATTTCTGGCTGTGATAGGTTGAAATTATCTTATTATTATTATTATTATTATTTTCCTGCAGAATTAAGGCATTTATTTAAAGCATTCCTTTACCACAGATTTCTGGTAATTTAACTATGATGCACATTCCAGTAGATCCCCATTGCAAAATGAAACAATCCCCCACCACCCTTTATTTTTTAAAAATGAGCATTTGCTTTCAGACGAAAAGACCATGTGGAGGAAATACTTGAAAGATTATTATTACCTTATAAGGGATAAAAGTTTCCTCTCAGTAAGTTCATGATTATAGCTAGGGTAATTTCCGCTTGCAAGAGAAAGGGGCCTGATGTCTTCTTTATTATGACTGAAGTCTGGCTTTATAAAAATAACAACAATTGTGTAAAAGGAAGGTATGTTTTGTTTTGAATGTCCTTAGGAAATAGAGAAATGTGACAATCAGAGTCTTGAAATGAATATAAGAAATTCTTGTATGTGCAAATTCACCAAGACCTGCTATTTTAGAAACACACTGCATCGGAAGATACAGCATCAGTTTTTGGATAAAGACACTTTAGGTTCAATAACTAACTAACAAATTACATCTTATTTGATACAGATGATGGAAATTAGTTTGCATATATCGTAACACTATTTAAAAAGACTACCTTTACAGGGCCAAGAGAAATCCTGAAAAAATGAAAATTAAAGGGTCATAGAAAGAGAGATACCCTGGAAGGGTTTTT
>NW_007727576.1:84585-87680 GCF_000696425.1 Galeopterus variegatus | reverse complement strand
TTTGTTTGTTTGTTGGTTGGTTGGTTATGTTTTGTTTTTTACTTTTTAAGGTAGGGAAGCTGAAAAGGATTAGAATATGTGCAATCCTAAGAATATAATATACTCAATTCAGGAATGTAAGGAAAAAATTAAGTTTGCTGTTGTGTTCATATTTTAAGTATGAAGTAAATGAAGAAAACTTTAAATGGACTTGAATTAAAGTAATCAGTAGTCAGAAAATACAAACCAAAATTGTCAGTAATTGTTGAATTTATTCTCATTTATGGTCTCTTTCTTTGGTAGCAAGATGTGGAAGGCTACTTCTTCCTTGCAACCAGGGACTGAATAGCATCTTTGAAAGATTCTTGCCAAAAACATGGTTAGTAATAGAAGAAAAAAATAGTTGGAGGAAAAAAGGTAAAAATCAGAAAAAATGGAAAGATAAGAAGGAAAAAGTTAAAGAAGAAAGGAGAACTAAAGAGAAGGATAGGAGTGAGATAGCCAGCTGGCAGCAAAAAATAAATAATTACAAAATAAAGAAACAAAAGAAAAGGAGAGAGAGTGGAGGAAAATGAGAGAAACTGAGAAGGTAAAGGAGAGGAAGAGAGAGGAGAGAAATACATATTAAGAAGGGTAAACACAAGTGTCCCTTGATTAATCCAGACACCTCTTTACTTTTAAATCAGAATCAAACCAACCATTTTCTGACAAAATTAGTTTTCCCAAGTTTTCTTCTTATTGTCTATGATTACAATAAACTAAGGAAATCTGCATTCTTTAGATCCCTGAAAAATTAAGTAATGCTACTGCTGAACTGCACCCATCTGGGTGAAATTTAATTCTCTTTTATACTGGTTCCCCTGGCACTCTGAGACTGGGGCAAAAATAACCCAGAAACGAAGATTTGAGGCTGAATCTTGAGGAAGATTTTAGGTTTTTTCAGGATGAATAGTACCCTTTCAGTGATATCTTTCCCTTCCCTTTGCCCCACCACATATACGGACTACACTTTATTTTTGATATGCCTCAAATCCCAGGGTAAGCCAGGCCAGTGCACATTTTGTCCTTCACACGTGCCACCAAACTACAGGTTTCCCCTTCCTCCTGTCCACAGGCTGATTCTCAGTCATGTAGTTTATGAAAGACATTTTCTTCTGTTAAAAAAAAAAAAAACATCATTTCGCTCCCTGGAAAACAGATGAGGGCAAATCCATCTTTAATTGGAATGTAAATAAGATAGAGCTGAAAAAATGAGGTCCCGGGTGAGCCACAATTTTAAGGAATTACAGAAGAACTTTTTGCCCTCTCTCTCTCTATTAATGGTAGTTCCTGGAAATATTGTTAAAATTTCTAAATTCAATCTTAAACTTAATCTCAATAAATAACGTATGGGATGATGCATGCCTTTCAGAGATTTTATCATCAAACCACACAGATAAAGACAGCGAGGAAAGAGAGGTGACTGTCCTCCTAATGTGCCAAACCCAGGACGGGTGGAGAAGCAGATAAGGAGCTAGGTAGGGAGTCTTGCTGGTAGAACATGGACTTTATCACTACAACACACTGAACAGATATTCAGTTAAAGTTTTCTTCTTTTTCCTATAAATGCCATAGATTTGAATATTTTTTTCTTGTATTTAAAAATAAGAACAAGTAGAAAACTAAAGAGTGCTTTGGAAAAAAAAAAAGCAAATTATTTTTTGGGAAATTTTGTGCAATTTTGTAAAATTTAGATGACCAGAGGACAGGGAGAGCAGTATAGTTTCATACTCCTTAAAATTCAACTTTGATCTATCTCAAGATTATAAGATGTCCAATAGTCATATGATTTTTATTGTTTTTTTATCCCATGTGATGTTGAGATCACAGAGAAACATTTTAATATTCAGTTAATGTTAAAGCACCTATTTTGTATTTATCTTAGAAATACAGCATCTCAAAAACAGAAACAACAGGATATTTTTGTCACAATGTGATAGCATAAATAAAAAGTTTCCAAATTTCTGACAATATCCAAAATTTAAATTAAATTAAATTAAAGAAGGTTAGGTTTATCTAATCCTTTGTTGTTGTTATATTTATCGTACCAGAAAATAGCCTTTAGTATTAACTTTTGGAATTCTCCTCTTTCTTTTGAATTCCTTTCGTTA
Source organism: Galeopterus variegatus (assembly GCF_000696425.1). NCBI lineage: Eukaryota > Metazoa > Chordata > Mammalia > Dermoptera > Cynocephalidae > Galeopterus > Galeopterus variegatus. The sequence continues at coordinate 85,551 of NW_007727576.1, read as the reverse complement.
TATTTATCATACCAGAAAATAGCCTTTAGTATTAACTTTTGGAATTCTCCTCTTTCTTTTGAATTCCTTTCTTCTGAATTTACTGTCGTTTTATCTTGTGCTTTTAATGCATGGCGTGTAGAAGATTCTCAGACTTCGGCATAATGCAACCCATTTCCACAGAAATACTCTATCTAGACATTCCATAACTCAGTTGAATTTCAGAGAAAAAGCGGTTACTCAAAACCCAAGAGGAATTGTTAAAATGAGCAGAGAGCACTTTTTAACCTTTACTGGCTGAGCTCTTCAGTGAGCTCATGAAGCCAGCTTGTCTAATGAATCCAACCTAGATAACCAAAGGAACGTTCTAGTCTGTTTAGAGAACCTTCTACTCTTATCTTTCCTGTTGTATAAAAATCATCTTTCTGATCAATGCCAAGATTTCCTGAGATAAAATATAGCCACTGAGAGTATGCTCAAGTTATAAAGGCCACAGTGTTAGTAAATGCTGCAGTTTATTTATTATTTGTGTGTGTGTGTGCAGCTACTCTTGACCTTTTAAAATTTTCCATTTTCCATCTTGGTTCTAGTACCAATGTAGGGTCTGTAAAAAATGTTTTCTACAGATTATTGCTTCTTTCTGGCAGAATCTGAATTCTATATTTGAAAATTAATGTGGTGTTCCTGAGATGAGAATCTTACTGTTAATCACCATGGACCACCATTTTTAGAAAACTTAAGAAAAAGCAAGGTCCTAAGTGATGGCATAGATCTCCAAGATTATTATATTATTATTCTCTTATAACTGAAATGCTACATAGGAAATATGATGTCTCAAGGCTATTACAGGTTCTATAATTTTGATCAAGACAAATAAAGACCAAAAGAAACCCATTCCTGCAATATACATTCCCTAAAAGTTAGCCCTCTCGGCCGGCCCGGTGGCGCACTGGATAGTGCGCCGCTTGGGAAGCGCGGCGGCGCTCC
>NW_007727576.1:83150-84488 GCF_000696425.1 Galeopterus variegatus | reverse complement strand
AGGAAAAAAAAAAAAAAAAAAAAAAAAAAAAAAAAAAAAAAAAGTTAGCCCTCTCTCAGTAAAAACTGTTTCTATAATATAAGGAGAGAAGGAGATAATTTCTCAGCATAAATGAGAAATAAATGTCTACTACAATAAAATTTACCTTTCTTCTTAGGAGATGCTTGTATCATTTGAATTCTTGGAATCTAAAAACAACAAAAGATCAGGGATTGGTTACATACCTTGAAACATGGGTGTCTACCCCTTATCCAGATTTAGCAGCTGAACACAACCAAAATTAAGTAGCTCTACATACCAGACAGGGGAAATTTTCCAATTTTTCTAAGCCATTAAAAGAATGAAAATGAAGGACAGAGAGAAAAATGTTCCTGTTGACCTCCAGGCAGATCAGCAGGAAGCTAGAACATGGATCAGTCCAGGAGTATATGTTGATGCTTACGTGGGAGCTCAGGATATTTTCAATTTTCAAACAGCATTTTAAAGTAGGGATTTTAGATACATTTTATTATGACAACTAATGTTAGTCCATTCAGTCTCCATGTAGTATCTGCCTGTGTGAACTAACTGACTCTGTGAATTAACAGACATGAAGTAGCTTAAAGGAGGCAATAGGCCTGCTTCATAACTTAGGAGTCCATACAACTGGGCCTAGTGAATATTACTCTAAGCTCCTCAGTAGACACCATTTCCAGTGAAAATACAGCCCATGTCATGTTAAACAAATTGTTGTGATAGGCATTACTAACATAATGCCATCTATAATTATTTGCTGTGCATTCCTTCTTTCATTTCCTTTTAGTTGAAGTCACTCTTACAATCCACTATTCACACAGCATCAGCTATTGCCTTAAACTTCAAGTAATATCATTTCGTTTCATTACCCAAAAGCTTCCTTTTGCATTAGGATAAAGGTCAATTGTTTACTGAAATGCACAAGGCTCTTCAGATGTGGCACTACTTGCCTCTACAGTGTCATCTTTACCATGGTCATCAGCATGACCAGGCTCCAGATACACTGGACTTTCTGTTTCTTAAACATAATGCATTTATTCTCATTTAGGTCCTTTGCCTTGTTTTCTACTCTCCTTGATGTCTTTCCCCAGATCTGGCTGTTGCTGAATTATTCTCATCTTTCAGGTCTCAGTTCAAATGTCATCCCTTTAAAAGATATTCTTTCAGAGCATTTATAATGATCTGAATTTAATTAGCATAATTTTTGTTTATGTGTACATAACTATACATGTAATTCCATCTATCTGTCTGTATCTAACCTACTAAAATATATTTTCCCTAAAAATCTATGAGATATGCTACAGGAGAATAGGAACATTGGCC
>NW_007727576.1:81094-81896 GCF_000696425.1 Galeopterus variegatus | reverse complement strand
TCATTTCTGCCTCTAGCACTAATCATCTTCTCAAAACATCTGTTATTTCAATCCTTATCTGCAGGATATCAACATTGCAGGAAATTCTCAGTAGAAACAGATCTACTGCTGTCTAGCAGTTAGAGTATATGTTATAGTATTAATATATATGTTTATACACATATGCATTGTATGTGTATATACGAATATATATGCATATATACATACAACATACCATTGAAGGGTCTGCTTGTTTAACAGCTTAATTTAATTAACTAATTAATTAAATTACTCCACTTACATTGATGTGACATTTTATTTAATTAACTAATTAATTAAATTACTCCACTTACATTGATGTGATATTTTAAGATATCCCAACTATAATAGTCATCATCATCATTATTACCATGATCCCATTTTATGTAACTCTATTCCATGTTTTTCCCTTAAAAACTTGGGCATGTATACATTTATATTTAAAGAATCTATCAGCTTTCTTCTTACAATGGACATGGAAGGATTATTGTGAAGAAAATATGATTGAAAAAATTATTTGATTAATTGGCTTTTTAAACATTTCTTTTAACCTAATTGTTCTGATTGATTTCAATTTTAAGATAATTTTCTAGTTACATAAGGGGTTCACTCATGTTTAGTTTTGGCTAGGTGTATGTATAATCATTTTAGCTGGAATGATTCACTGGAAGTTCCTGATTCATGTTGTATGCTCTTAAATAGAGTAAAGCATAAAATATGTTGATTTTTTCCTCAAAGTGATCCACAGAAAAGCCTTGTTTACTTCCCACGTATTTATAGTAAC
>NW_007727576.1:53971-80480 GCF_000696425.1 Galeopterus variegatus | reverse complement strand
AGTATCTCATTGAGGGAAGGAGCTGAGATGACTAAATTTTCCAACCACTGGGAAAAGGGAGGTTCCTCAGAAATTCCCTTAGATCTCAACCCAAACACATGCATCCTTTTTTAATGATCCTGTCCCCCCAAGTTCCACATGGTGTGCAGAATTTCATTACACTCTGCGTCTCCCACTCCTATGCCATCACTCACTCCTTCCATTTAGTAGTTGACTGGTCACTGCCATTCCCCAGAGGCATTATTCAGTTTTGGAACTTGGAAATTTTGCTGCCTGAAACCTATGGTTTTGTGACTGCGTTTGGAGGAGAAAGAGAATAAATAGAGAGCAAAGTCAGAAACTCTTTAAGGATAGTTGACTGATTTGAGTGCTTGGTGAGAAGGTCATTTGAGAGATTGCCTGAAACCTATGGTTTTGTGACTGCGTTTGGAGGAGAAAGAGAATAAATAGAGAGCAAAATCAGAAACTCTTTAAGGATAGTTGACTGATTTGAGTGCTTGGTGAGAAGGTCATTTGAGAGATCCATGATATAGGGGCTATAGGTCAGAGTCTTTGCCTTGGAATATAACAATGAGGAGTTGGTAAGTGGAAAATAAGGTGAAGTACCTGAAGATGATGAACTGGTATGGTAAATAAGGTTAGGGGCAAGGACAGATATAACATTAAACAAATAGGTTTTAAATGTGTGGTTAGAGTCATTTATGTCAATTGCTTTTCATTTATGCCTAATCTCTGTATGGCACAGAAACAATTATACATGGAAATAAATATGCATATATTTAACCATGTTTCATGTTCTACTTGATTGATAAAATCATCTTTAATACACAGGCTTTTAGGCTTTATTATATGTTGTTTATATAGCATGGTCATCTATTAACAATCTAAAAACAATAGAGGGAAATGACCTGTATATTTGGCAGGTGGACACCTTACTACTTCAGGGCATTTTATCATGCTGGATAGTGCAGATTGGTTGCTCCTAAAACATCTGGTGAGCCAGTTTTGGAAAGCTAGCTACCTTCGGGAGTTCCCTTAAAGTGCAGAAATTATGCTCTCCCACACTCAAGAAACAGATAATAAAGGATTCCAGGAGAGCTGCCCTAGGCTGCCATGTACGTGCAAGTATGCTGACAGGAATTAATTAGTACATATTCCCTAAATGAACATTCTTTTACAAGTAAAAAAAAATGAGAAGAATGTACGTAATTTTGATTACATATCACTAAGTTCTACTAGATAATTATCATAAACCTTACACTTGGAAACAAAGTGAAGTTGAATCAACTAATTAGAAAACAAACAAACAAAAAACCAAACAGGAACATCTGATCATATAAAGACTTGTGTAAAAATATAATTTAGATACTAATTGTCCTTGAGCACACAGTTTCAGATGAAGTTAACTAAAAGGAATTAATCTATAAATAATACAAAATAAAATTATTTCCAGTAATGGGCATGCACAACGAATTTAGAGTGAAAATGTGCCCAAGGCTCTATTACCTGTTGTCTTTCTCTTTTTGTACTTTTTTCATGATAATAAATGTACATTTCATTATATCCAAGAAAATCCAAGTGATGACTCCATTGCTTGATACAGAAAGGGAAATGTTGAAAGAGAAAGGACAAAAATGAACTAATTTAACATGATACATTCTAGCTTTCATAGCCTAGATTTTTTTATTATTGTTTTTAATTGAAAGACAGTTATAACATTCTAATAAAGTGTGAGCTCTTGATGGAATCTTAAAAAATAACAGAAGTTTTTAACTAAGAAAAAGAGTTAGTTTAGTAAAAAATACATGTGGTGAGATAGTGCGTGTTGGAGAAAGAGGTATATATACTAGGAAAATGGCTACTGTAAGGCATGAGAACGGGGACATTACAGTAGGAGAATGATTACGATCCCTTAGACTTATTGCTGACAACTGTGCCTCTCAAACTCCACACAGTTTCCACAGCATATTAAAGCCGAGGTTGTTAGTGCGTTCCAGAAACACAACTCTCCTCTCATTGCCACAAGCTATGTCCCCATTTTGAACTTTTTAAAGAATAAACCCCAGATAATTCTTACATGAAGGGGCTCATTCAAGTGTTTTGGAGCCAACGATTTTAGGGTTTTTTGCTTTTGTTTTTGTTTTTGGCAGAAACAAAAAACAATGGAATGGTTATGATTATTTAAGGGAATATCTCGAACTCCAAGTTATTGTATCCATTGAGGTACACATGTTATATAGTGTATTACGTGACCTCCTTGGGAGAAGTTTATACTGAAAGTATGAACTATTTAAAGTAAATTACTGAGGAAGAAATGCCAGCTCAAAGAATTTTTTATTTCATATATTGGATCACCTTTTTAATGTCCTTATGCTAGTGATACAAAGGTCCGGATAAATGAAATGTACTGCTTAAGGTACTGGACTGTGATTTCTCAGAGTTAAAGGTAAAAATTATGAAGTTATCTTTTTCTTTCTCACTCCTCAACAAATTGCTTCCTTTTCTGTAAGCCACGTTTTTCTATTTCTTGCTAAGTGACTGTATTTCTTTGAAAATATCTGTGTTGAGTTGTCACGGAACTGTAATACATATGTTTTATTGTCTGAAATATGTGCCATCTGAGACCAATATAATAAAATCACATTGAAATTGAAACAATCTAGACCATAATATGTTCTCCTCATCCTCAAAATTGAAGATACTTATATCGGTTGTCATATTTTTCCCAGGGAGTAATTTGGTTAATTCGGCTATGATTTAGTGCAAGAAAGTAATCTTTTATAAAACATACTCTTGAGTCCTTAAAGAGTTAACAAAGCTTGCTAAAACATACTGTGTACTTCCCAAGAGTAGCCTAAATACCTGGAAGTTCTGCCTTGCTGTATAAAAATATTTAAGCTTAAGCCATACCCATATGCTAACATATTTTTATTATAATATGAAGTGGTTAAGTATCCTTTAGGTAAGTGTGTCCATTCTTGAAGAATTCATTAAGCAACAGCTGAGTTTTCCATAAAGTCTGCCTCCCAAAGTGGCATATTTAGGCTCCATTCTCCATTGAAAATATTAACTGTGAAATTTCATGTGTAAGCAGTAAATTATCAGGACTACACAGTGGACCTATTTTAGAAATAGCTAATCAAAGCCAATACATTTCACATTTGGGTGTGAATATGTGGTTGTGAGATCTAATAAGAGCTGTTGATCGACACTCACTGGCCCAATTTCCTGCTTCATCAGAGCGTGTAACTGAAGTGAAGACTGACATCTTCGTCACCAGTTTTGGACCCGTTTCAGACCATGATATGGTAAGTCACACTGCATCTTTGGTTTTCTTGGGGTATTTTTAAATTTACCTATTTTAAGGAATACATAGACTATTTAGGGAGAAATCTGAAAAGGCTCAGCTATACCTTTGTGCGTCTCTGTGTGTATAATATGTAGTATATAATGTATATATAGCATTGATATTATAGAAAAATTCCCATCTGCTTCTCAGACCAGTCCTATTGCTGTCAACCACTGCAGTCTCCCTTTTTTCCATCTTTGAAATATTTGCTTTGGCTTGGTTTATGTTCTGCAATCCATATAGTGTGAATTACCTCTCATTTTAGTTAGAAGCCATGTTGATGCAAGCACGCTAGGTTTTCAGGTAGCCAACACTGTTATATAATAGCAATATTAAAATATCTGAATTATTTTGGCTCTAAAAGGGAAATGAATATAAAAGTAGAGTGAACACTTGACCAGAATTAGATAAAGAAATATTTAAAATAAAATACACCAGTGGAAAATATTCTGCATCATTACAAAAGGCATTTATTAAATTATTACTGAGTGGGAAGAAAATGAATACTTTTTTTTCCCAACCCAAATAAGTTAACGTGAATTTCTCTTCAATATGATAGGTGTTTGTAAATCTGTAGAGCTCTGCAGATATTATATAATATTTCTAAACTCATAACAGCCAAGCTTCTATGTGAGAGCATCATAAAGAGGCTGAAGAAATACCATTATGGATATTTCAAAGATATATTAATTACATATTATTTGCAAAATTGCTTTTTGTTAGCATCATCTTAGTATAAAAGTCCTTTGATTTCAAAGTAGCTTAGAGTGATTCAGAATAAGAGGTACAGGAAATATCAACTGAGGCCAACATTTCCAAAAGTGTAGAAATTCACGGTACAACCACCTTGGTAGGGTAAAAGCTCTGAGAAGTCCTGAGGTAAGGAAACCTGTCTGACAATATTTGATCAAGTGTTTTCCAATCATATTTGTCCAAATCCCTTTTTCATCATTTGATACCTGTTAACATTCTGTGAAACTAGTATTCTGTGAATTAAACATCAGGAAATCCTGGCTCAGGGGATAATTAATATTTTAAATCTAAAGACGAGTTTTTAAATGTACCAACTGTGCAAATAAAAATCAGTGGAGTATATGAAAGACAACAAAGTGGTATGGAAGAATGCAGGTTTTTCTGAACCAGATGGCCTGCGTTTATAATCCCAGCTCCTCCACTTAGAAGGGTGTGTTTGGGGCAGTTGCTTAGCATTTCTTTGGATCAGTTTTTTCATTTATAAAAGGGGAGTAATAATGCCTCATGGGGTTTTTACAAATATTAAATAAATTAAAACATGAAAGCACTTAAGACAATACTTGACATATAATAAACCCTCAACAAAAGTTAGCCATTACTACTATGCAAGAACTAAAAATATAAATGTCAACCATAATTGTGGATTTATTCCTCTCACAGCTCATTTTGTCATTATGGTCAGTCTGTAGACCACTTTGTTGAAATACTGTGTGATAAAATATTTTTTTGCAAAATCGAACACTCTGAGGAGCCACTGTGACTCTCCCATGTTGGAACTCAGTCTTCCTATAACATTTTTCTTTCATGGCACTTTTATAAATAGGTTCCAGATAGATTTACCATTTAAATTCTTCTGCCTGTGTTCCATACAATCTATAAATAATTTCGCCACAATCTCCCTCACTTGTTCCTGATATTAACTATTTACTTTAGTCGTTTGTGTGAGTCCTGCTTTCTGTGAGGCAATCTTGCTTGGGGGTTAACAGGACTGGCTCTATGATCAAGGGGACTGAATTCAAATCTTACGAACACCACCAACATGACCTTGGGCAAATTGCTGAAGCTTCTAAGGCTCAAATTCTATCGAATGTATATATTATTATAGCTGCCTATCCCTGTAAGACTTTTAAAAATTTTAAATGTGATATATAAAGGGTCTATAAATAGTGCTTAATAAATAGTAGCTACTGTTATTTTTGTCTTTGACCCTTACGCAATGTAGACCTCATGGAAATTTCCTCTTCTCTCCACCAACTTAAATCTTATATTTTCACGCAGGCCAAATCAAGGCCCAAATGCTTGATGAAATTATTTTTTATCAATCTGATAAGAAATTAACTTTCCCTTTTGGCATTCTAATCACCTTTATTAACTATAAAATACCATTTAGCTTTTGGCCACATAGCTAGTACTGTTTTGTAAAGGTATTTCTCTTATATAAATAAATGTCTTATTTTCCTAAAACAATGCCTGAAATCATGAAGGAACACTTATTTCACATGTGTCATAGTATTAGTGCATTGCCGATCTAGAGTAAGTGGTGAATTACTACTTACAGATAACAGGTTTAGGAGACTATATTATTATTAAACAATTGAGGTCTTATGGGACCCAATAAATAACAACTTTTGAGAAATAAGACAATCGAGTAAAGGACATGGAAGTAAAAATATCATATTTATCACTAATAATGATAATATTGGAGAATGTAGCTTGAATCTGCAGACAAGTGAGTTTGCAAAGAGTAAGCACCAGAGTCAACATATTAACTCATCCAGTCCCAGGCAATGTTGACCTCCCTCTGCTCTGGTGTCGATTGTCCATGTGAAACTTCCAGCATGGAGAAGCACAGCAGAATTTGTCAGCCTTATGGACAGACAGCACCCACAATGAAAAAGACCAGAGGAAAGGGATGAAATAAGCAAGATTGATTTCTTCTTCCAAATTCACCCATCAGATTAAGTTACTCCTCCCTTCTCCCCTTCCCCAGTAGAAGAGTGTGAGAGAATGAAAAACATTCAGGACTTTTACACTGACAAAGTTGTTTTCTCATTGATGAAAACATAAAGAGAGGAGATGACACATTACAAACGTTACACACTGATAACAATACTCCTTCTCCTACTACTAATAAAAACCCTTCACAAAGAAAAAAAAAAAAAAAAGGTTATTCTTTCTCTGTCTCCAGCACCTGGCATGGTGCCCCACAAAGAGCAGATGTTCAAAAGAAGTTAAGTGACACCTCTCAAATGAAGTTACATGTGATCAAAAACCTTTCTCTTCCCTTGAAAAATGTTTACCATGCTTTGAATTATCGATTCAGGTTAGTTGTGACTTAAGAAACCAGTGTTGTTGTTTGTTTGTTTGTTTTTGTCTTAGAATAAAGGTGCACAGTAGCATTTTTCATATACAATTAACCCTGTGGTTATCATGAACTACGTTTCATGTATGAACTCTGGTCAAATAACAGATAGGAATAACAGAGAGAGTGCTCAAGCCTAAAACTTCTAAACCAGACAGTGTTTGAATTGTTCTGTCAAGAGATCTAATTAGCATAGGTCTGCAACTAATTTGCTAAGTGGATAGTTGAAATTGCATCTTTCCATCTTGCTTTAGAAGATTAATCATTTAAATCATATTACGGGAGAATTTTGAATAAGAAGGAGGGAGCAGTGTGATTTAGAGACAATCAAAATTAAGAGGCAGAATGACAAAGCTATTTTTCAAAACAGGAAAAGCTTTGTAGTTATTAAAGTGAGAACTAATAAAATATCTAATTAATAATAATAACCATAACAACATTTAACATTAGCGAATGTTTACAATATGTTAGGCACCATGCTAAAGGCTTTACAGATCATATTTTATTTCATCCTCATGCCAAACCTCAAATACTATTCTTATCCATATTTTCTGGAGAAAGAAAGTGACTAGCTAGCTAAGTGTATCAACTTGAACCCAGGCCGTTCATCCCTGGAGACTCCATAGCTCCCAGGGCATCTGAATTCATCTGGTATGAAAAACAAAATTAGGACATCTCCCTAAATTTATTTTAAAAACCATTAATTGGCAATCAAACAGCACATTCCCAGGGCACCAGGTTCTGACAGAAATATCCAGGCAGCACAATCATACAGCCTTGTTTTCCATAGTGCTTAAAATGTATTAAGTGAAAGCACACACAGATGGTAAAAAATGGTGCAAGCGGGAACACTTCAACACAATATTTATTTAGAAACGTAGCGGATGTTTTGTCCCAGATCTTCAGAAAAAGGCTCATATTCTTCAGGGACTTACTCAATTGAACAGAGTAACTCAGAGAGACTTTTCTCTTGAGTAGTGGGGGCTGAAACCCTAAAACTTGAACAAATTTTTCAGCAAAGCTTCCTACTCAGACTGTCTTCCATCAAGTTTCCTCCTTTGCCTTCTGCTTTTGCTTTGCTTGGTTATGACCTCATTCTCACTCTCTTCAGGGTTCCTGCTCTACAAATTTCCAATGAAATAGTACTTTTAAATTCCCAGTTACATAGAAATCTAATATAAATTTGTGTTGATAAAATAATAAAATGGGAGACAAATACTAATTTTTTATTTTCTAAATGCTTCCTATCTTCTAGGCATTTTTGCAAGCTGTTCACAAGTATTAGCTCACTTCTCACAATAGCCAAGTACATTATACTCACTTTATAGATAGGAAACTGGGGCTTAGTGAGGGTAAAAAATTACCTGAGGCCATTCAGCCTGTAGGTTTGGAACTTACATTCATTACCACTGTGCTATAACCTTGCCCCGACCCATCTTGGTCCTGATGCCCATTCTTGGTCTAATAAACTGTGGCCATGGGGGAAGATCACATCATACAGGTGGCTACTGGGAACCATCTGCTGCTACAAAGGCAAGCACACAGGAGCATTTCCCAGAAAATGGGAGACCAAATATTTACAGTCTTGGTTAAGCAGAAGCTGATCATTATCAACTGCTTTATACCTCAGTTTCCATTTCTACTTCTAACAAAGGGGAGAATGAAACTAATGCTTGTCCAGTTAGTGTTGTTCCTTTTCTGTGCATATAAGTATGTGTGTGTGACTGGTACAATATTTGAAGGGAGAATGTCTTAAATGAGGGCCAGCCCGGTGGTGCACTGTGATAGTGCGCTGCTTGGGAAGCGCAGTGGCGCTCCCGCCGAGGGTTCGGATCCCACATACAGACCGGTTCCCGCTCACTGGCTGAGCGAGGTGCGGGGGCAACGCCGAGGGTTGCGATCCCATTGCCGGTCCCGGTCCGGTATGGGCGCGACACTGAGGGTGGCAATCCGTTGCCGGCCACGAAAAAAGACAAAAAGGAAAAAAAAAAAAAAAAAGAATGTCTTAAACGAATCTGGGGATTTCATTGTCTGCCATTAGCAAATAAACCTGGCTGTAAATATAATAAACTTGTAAACATCAGAACTTTGGCAAGTTCTGCCATAATTGCTTGAAATCATTGACTTTGAAATATATCTTGGCAAATATTTGGTAATAAATCAATTTAAGTTTATTTTATAGTTAACATTTATTTTATTTTCCAAAAGTCTCAAATAAGTGAATCAAATTTTTAGATTCATGGGAACATGGTCAGCTTAGACATCCCCTGGAACCTTGATTTACCAGTGGCCATCTGCTCTACTGCTGACCAGTCTAAAGTAGTTCAGTTGGATAAAGAATAGAGCTCATGTGGCTAAGTCCTGAGTAATAGAAATATTATCATATATCAGATCACTATGTCACACGCTTACCAATTGTCCAGAGAAGAGAAGGTGCTCAGTTCAGAGTAGATCCATCCACTCTGTTTCTCTGACAAGCACTGCCACACTGTATCACTTCCTGATAGAAGCCACAGTCCACCTCCCCCTTTCTCTCCTCATCGGAAATACTATCCTGTGCCCATCTTACCCCTCCCTGGGTTTTTCTTACAGCAACCAAGCCTAATCAGGTTTTCCCTCTGCTGAATTTAACAGATGCTTAACAAAGGTTTGCTAGTGAGTAAATTCCTATCATGTATTGTAGTGCCTTGCATCTGACACTTCCAGGCACAAAAAAAATCTAACCAATAAACAAGGTAACTTGTTTTGACTGGAAAGACATATTGGCATCATGTTTCACTTCCTTGTTTCCATTTCAGTTAGTGATTATCACTCTGCTTGATGCATTATAAACCATGCAATAATAATTATTAGTTACTTGATCAGTAAGGGATCAGCAATGCTAAACAGGTGCCAGAAGGAGGCACTTTCATTCAGTTTTTACCCAGTTTTGCTTAAACCCTGGGAAAGAGACAGGTAGTCAAACAAATGCACAAAATGCCTAGAGACAGACGTTATTTATTTTCTATGTCCTAAAGATGATATGTATAAAATTAAGAAAACAACTCCTTTCTGATGCATCAGGGCTCAGAGGATTAGGAAAATGTAGCGTTGATGTTTTCAAGTTAGTCCTTCTGATTTGTAGCATGCTAAAATTAATGGAGAATATGGTAATCTTTATTTCAAACCATTGAGTTTCAAATTTAGTGCCAGTGTAGCAAGTACTGCAAAGAAGATGGATATTACCCTTTTCAATTTTAGGAGCTGGTAAGTCAAATTGCTTGTTTTCAGATTAACAGATGTTTGTCTCTGGGCATTGCCATAAGGAATGCTGTGTTTATTCAAATAAATAGATTCCCTAGCTGTGAACGCTGATGAGCTTCACACATTTCTCATGTGACTTATACGCATATACAATCACAAACACACACTCACACTCACCCACACACTTTGCATTCTTCTTTATTTTTTTTAACATTTAGGAAAAGATCCAAAGTACTAGTAGAAATGGATTTCTTATTTTCATAATCTTCTTGATTGTGTAGGAGAATTGAAAGTATATATACATTATCTGTGAGAAATATGTTTAGCCAAAAGGAAGACGGTATTTTCACACCCACATTAAAACCACGATTGATTTGGGTTTGGATATGAGGTTGATCAGAGACCATGGAAGGACCCTAAAACACTATGCTTTATTTTTATAAATGGAATTATTTAATTTAAACATTTTTCTGTACATAATCCGCTCTAATATGATTTTGTTTTTAATTGTAATATATTCTATTTCTTCAGGTGCCAGTGTAGTCGGGTTGGGAAGGGGTTGGGAGTGGGGTGTTACTTTCATTTTATATATTCGAGAAGATTATTGGCCAAAAAAAAAATATGACCAAGAAATGTGTCAGGCATTTTAGATACTTTAGAAAAATCATTACACCAACCAGTGATTCACCTGAGATCAGTATGTGCATACTACCACAAGTTAATTTCTAGAAACATCACCTAGCTAACATTTTAATTCCAAAGATACAAAAAATTTTGTGTTGTCTGTGTAGAGATATTTAAATTGCAAAATACAGCACAGTGAACTCTTTGCCATTTTCCAAAATTACCTAGGAATATACAATAGATGTATTTTTCCGTCAAAGCTGGAAGGATGAAAGGTTAAAATTTAAAGGACCCATGACAGTTCTCCGGTTAAATAACCTAATGGCAAGTAAAATTTGGACTCCGGACACCTTTTTTCACAATGGAAAAAAGTCAGTGGCCCACAACATGACCATGCCCAACAAACTCCTGCGGATCACAGAGGATGGCACATTATTGTACACCATGAGGTAAGAATGGCTGTGTTCTCCTGGGTTGGTCTTTCTGCACGTTATTCTCTTCCCCTTGCAGGCAATCATCAAGCTGATGGGTTGTGGTGGAAGATTTGGTTTTCTGGTTTTTTCTGTTTTCAACCTTAAAAACTACTTTGCTGTGAAAATTTAACTTACTGAAGTATAATCCGAGCGTTAAAATGGTAAATAAAATGATTATAAAAACCAACAAAATGTTTATGATATGTATTAATATCATGATATCACTCCAACCTGCTCTAATTCAATATGAACTAGAATTGAATGTCTAATTCAATCCTTCCCCTATTATAAACTTCATATATTACTGTATTTCAGTATGTTATAGATTAATTTTCTAGAGGCTTTCTAACAGTGTATATCTGAAAATATTTCTACTAAAAATGAAGGAACAAAAGACAGAAAATAAAAAAAAGTTAAAAAAATTCTTAAAAGAAAACAGATTCGTGTGGAAATATGTATTTGAAAAAGTATATGAATTCACAGTGGTATTGCCACCTAGATTGAGAATATAAATATTGTTAATTTTGCTTAAACAGAAGACTACATATATATGTTTATAGCCATATTTTTGGTTTATAACATTTCCCCATTTTCATTATTACTGCAAAGCCCAATATCTAGTAAGTGCTCTATTCATTTATGGTTGAATGGAGAAATTATGAATCAAACAAAGTGTTGATGACTTTTAAAGAAAACAAAGTGGTGTTTAAAAATATTCTTAATTCATGAGAAAATAAAAATTTTCCAGAACTCATTCTTAAAAGCAGCAGGTTTTCATTCCCAGATGAACTGTTAGAATATTGTTTTTGTAGATCTGTCCAGAGCAGGATAATTCAGACTGTTCATTTTTTTTTTCTTTTTCTTGGTATAAAAAAGTAATAAAGGCAAAATCTTCAATTTAGTGTGTTGTGTTTAGCATGGAAATAGAGTGATATTTTGCCTTTGAAGAAAACTGCCAGAATGCCTAGCTTTTCAAACACAAACATTCAAATGAGAAGGAAAAAAAATGCTTCAGGAACCATATTAGATATTGGACCTACCTAGTCAATGTGTAATAGGACTTAAAGAATGGAAAAAACAAAACAAAACAAATCAAAACTAAAAACTAGAAGAGAAAAATAGAATAGAGAACCAGTGGGCACATGGGTTGAGAACTTTCCGATCATTCAACCAGGACCTATTTATATTTGAAATTTGAGATATTCTTCCCTGTAAAACACTCTACACTTGCCTTTGAACCTAAATCCAGTGTCCATTCCTCCCAGGTGGCAATTTTCTGAGGAGTGATTTGTGTATCCTGAATTATTTACTGATTAATGGTTTCTGATATACGCAATGTATAACTAATCTATATAATAACTATACGCAATGTATAACTAACCTATATCTTCCATCTCTTAAATTTCTCACCACTTTTGTTAATGCATTGCTTTCCTTAATAGTTTGATTTAAGAATGTAATGTAATTGCTAATTTATGCATCTTTCATTTGCTTTCATCAGTATTATAGTCACTTAATGATTTTATTGGCCATAAAGCCATCTTACCATATTTCTTGAGCAACTTAATGATATGGGTAAATAAACTTGCTAAAAATCACATGAGAGAAATGAGTAAAAATTTCTTCATAATTCCACAAACTGAGAACAAAAACAATCCTTTTTAGAAAACATGAATAGAATTTACATTCCCAAACATTCCAGGGACAAAAGAGATGCATAGCAGAGTCCCGGCTTCAGTTTGGCAGCAGAGTTCTAAATAAAACTAAATGGTTGGAATACAGACAGATCACATGTAAACTCTCAAGGAGACTTCACATCAATCTCAATCTCACAAAGCCTGAGGACACTTCCCCCTTAGCCTACTTCTTTGTTTAGGCATTTGGTGTTATTTTAGGGGCGGAGGTAGAGAGCTGCATTTAGGACAAGAAAAATTCTTTTCTCTTTCTTGCTCTCCATGTCTTCGAACCAAGAAGGAGTTACTATTTCTGCAAGTGTTTATTTGCCAACACCTAGATTTATTCTCTAAGAATTTGCTGTAGCTAGGTGGACTGGTTGATGGTGTTTGTTGTGGAAAATGTTAGCAATGCTTGCCCATTGTACAAAATCAGATGTCACCTATTTTTTCAAAGCAAGCAAACAAAAAATGGATAGAATACAGGCATTGTTGTAAAAGTTTACCTTAAATCCTATGATTATTAACATTTTGTCACAGCTCTGCAGTTTATGCCTCTTTCTCCTGCTTTGCTGATGTATTTGCTACACTTAATAACATCCCACTGGTGTGTATCTTGAAGTGTCTAATCTATATGGCTGTTGTTTGTATCCTATATTTTCCTTAATAAATAAGGCTGACGGTGAGAGCTGAATGTCCAATGCATTTGGAGGACTTCCCTATGGATGCCCATGCCTGCCCACTAAAATTTGGAAGCTGTGAGTAAATTTATGTACATTTTTTTATTCTTATAAAAACTAAGTCTTTAAGTAAGGGACCTACAATTGGTTATGTCTGTCAGAGTGACAGGTAGGTAAGAGCATCAAGAAAATTTAAATAGCAATATAGTGCAAAGGCTTTCTATAAGTAGTAATCCTCAACTTCACTTTTTAATGTTATTTCATGAGAAGAGTAATTCTCTATCAGACTAGAAAAAATGGATCGAACTATTTAGTAAAAGAATTCTAATTTTGTTGAAGTTGTATTAATAAATAAAAGTGGAGTATGGATGCTTATATCTCATGGGTAATATTTTCCTCCCAATAAATGGGGATCATTGTATTTCTTTTATATCATTACTGACACTTGTTTCATCTTAAGAATAATTCAATTTGTTTACCAGATATAAATATTGGTAAGTAGCAAAGGGCAATAAGTAGGTATTTATCAGTAATGGCACCCATATCTAACAGATGTTTCTAAGAAAAAACCTACCCTAGTTATAGTCTTAGAAAACTTCTAGATCAGTTTGTATATCCTATGGAATTTATGTATATATCTATATATTAATGTTCTTGAAAGTATCCTAGATAAAACCTTTTTATAATAATTTTCTTGGTTTGTGCTGTTTGAAAACATTTGGGCACATCTCAGAGGAGCCTAGAGAACAGTGGTCTGGAAAGTCAGGTCTCTGGTCTTCTTTCTATCCTTCTGCTTTGGAGTAGTAACATGCATGAAGTGAGTGGGGAAAATATATTCCCAGTTTCCTTCAGGGGAATTACGCACAAGGACTGAGTCCACTCCAGGACCACCTAACCAGCTTTCTGTTCTCACTTGTCAAGCAGTTTGAGCAACTATTTTGGTGAAGATATGATTCATAGAAGGAAAATAGTGGTAGTGCAGGAAGACAGCAAACAAAGAAAATAGAAAAGGGCCTTCAAGCTCCTAGCAGTACTAGTCATGGAGAGACAATATTATTTTTAAACTTCATTCTATTCTGAAACCCATGGGTAAACTACTTCAAAAGCTGTCAGCTAAATAGGACTTCAATGATATAACTCTCTTCTCTCCACCTTTTTCTTAATTTAATATACTCTACTTCATGAGCTATTATGTCTCCTGATAACCAGTTCCATTTTTTAACAATGATAATAAGTATTATGTATTACTTGCATGCTGGACAGTATAGTAACTATTTGTACATTCATAAGCTCATGTAATCCACAATATAACCTTGTAGTAAGGAAGATCACACATCAAAGTTTGCTTAGTACTGATTTATGCCTAATATACTGATATGATTACGGATAGTGTCCCCTTTTACCTTCAAAAATGTCCTGATTTGGGGCCGAACCCATGGCTCACTCAGGAGAGTGGGATGCTGAGAGCGCAGCGGCGCAGGGCACGCCGAGGCCGCAGGTTGGGATCCTATATAGGGATGGCCGGTGCGCTCACTGGCTGAACGCGGTGCAGACAACACCAAGCCAAGGGTTCTGATCCCCTTACCGGTCACAAAAAAAAAAAAAAAGTCCTGATTTGAACAATGAATTACGTGGGTTTTTTTTTTTTTTAATTAGGAATGTTTTCAGCAGTGAGAATATTTGAAAAAAAGAGGGAGTCTATTTTCATATAAGATGTAGAAACATAAATGATAATTGGTTAATTGCTGGTCACTTCAGTGCCTTAGCAAAGCTGATGTGTTAAGACATTCTTAGATGTTCTTCCTCATCACAACATGGTTGCTACAGCTCCAGCCATTGAATCCGCTTTCAAGATAAAGGTAAATAGTTGGTGAAAAAGAAAGAAGTAGTGTCTGCATCAAATAGATGAAAGCTTTCCCTAAAATCCTACCAGGAATCTGCTCACATTCCATTAATCAAATATGTGAAATATTGCTAATACTATTTGCAAAGGAGGCTGAGAAGTAAATACTTTCAATTGGGTGCATTGTCAACCTGAAGGATATTGGAGGTGTTTGAGGAAGAGGGAAGTATATGAAGAGTAGAAAACAAATATATGTCTTATATGAGAAAGCTGAAGATAAACAAAAATAAGTAAGCTGTTTTCCACCTCAGGGCCTTTGCACATGCTGTTTTCTCTGCCTGGATTACTACTCCATTGGTTGTTAGCTTGGCTAGCCTCTTCTATCTTTCCACATCTCAGCATAAATGTCATTTCTTAGGGCCTTCCCTGATGACTTTATTGAAATTTGCATACTGCCCCACCAGTGTTCTTGATCATAATGCATTTATTTTCTACCATTTATCACAGCAATAATTATTAGTTTTATTTATTGGTTCACAGTTTTTATTGTCTGGAGACTGCAATCTCCATGAGAGTAACATTTGCTAATATTTCCTAGTACAGAGGCTAAAACAATGCAGGCACTCAATAAATATTTATTGAATGGGTAAAGATTACAATAATCAGGCTTTAAATGTCCCTTTCTTCAAAAAAGAAGATTTAGGACTGTTGGGAATTGAACAGAGAAGACTTGACATTGAAATACAGTCTCAGACAGTTATGTTTATTGAGGGAGAGTACCATTGCTAGTTACCATTGTCTGCTATTGGTATTGGAAGAGGCAGTGGAAGCCCATTTGTTGTCTAATTATTTCTCTGGCTTCTTCACAAGGTCAGTTAATCCAAAAATAATATGCATGATACAGCTGTCATCTCTGAACTGTTTTTTTGTTTGTTTGTTTGTTTTTGTTTTTGTCTTTGTTTTTGAGGAAAACACAAAATGAGACTTTGGTTGTAAAAGAAGAGATTTGGCTTACGGATTCTCATATTACTATCTAGGCAAGTGTTGGATATAGTAAGGACTTAATAAATGGTTATCTTGACTTACAGATTATCAAGCAGAGTGTCTTGCAAACTAGGGGAGAGAAATGAGTATAAATTTAAATGAATTCCAAACAGCACATAACTTCAGAAATTATTTAGTTCATCTGTGTCATACAAATGGAAAAACGGGTTCATAAAAGTGAAGTGAAATTCATCAATATATATTTTTTAAAAAGTGGAGTGATAGTGTCAATTAGAAGCTGCACTTTTGATACTAAGTATATGTTCCCAGTGTTGTACTACTACAAAGGTCTTTTATAACCCCAACTAAAACCATTTTGTTTTGTTTATTTTTTAAACATTTTCTTAGGTAATATGATTTACTTGAAATCATAGCTTAAAAATTTTTACTAAGTACTTGAAGACTCTTTTTAACTTTCTTTTCTTTATACTGAAGTCAAAAATCAAGTAAGTTTTCATAGAAACTACTTTTCAGCTGCTGAACTTTAAGAAAATAGGATATATTACCTATCCTATGGCTTTAAGTATATCTGTTTTCTCTATTTTAAAACCCAGCTTTTATCATGTGAATTTACTCCTCATTTGGAAGATTTCCGTTGAGAGATGTGAATAATGAGTAATCTTCACCTTCATAATAATGCCATATTTGTAGTAGATGGTCTACACATTTTCATACACAATCCTTTTTCTAAGAAATTGCAAGAAGTGAGACACCAAAATTATATGGATTCGAAGTTAATGGTAATACTTTTTTTTCTCTGCTATTATAGTAGTAGCCCAGTGACAACACATGACAAGGTATAGAAAGATATGGTGCACTGTTGCTAATAGTAATAAGAGGTTTAGTTTGCTGTGAAATAATGCAAGACGTGGAATTGGCTTCATTGCTGTCAACATGACCACCAAGTATCTTTGCTTGGCTTATGAGCATATAATATCCAGGTTTTGCCTAGAAAAACCCTGTAAATAAAGGTAGAATAGAATGAATGGCATACTAAGTTTTTATTTTGGTTTTCCCCTAAATAGCAAAGCACCCTTAAACAAATAATTTAATGTTCTATTCCTTAGCTTACCATCTTTAAAATGTGATTAAACAGTATAACCTTTAAGGCCCTTCCAAATTGAACATTCAGTCATTCCATGCTACCATAATAAACTCAATGTGTCTTCTTAGGTAAGATGCTTCCATTAAAAAAATAAGCATATATGGTCAGAACACCATTTTACTGAACAGAGGTACCTACAAATTGTAAGCAATATGGTCCTTCTCAAACTAGTGTGTTCTGATCTTTTCTAAGAGATTAAGAAAATAAAATCAAATTTATACCCTCTTAATAGATGCAATCCTCCTACTATATATAATGCTGAAATGCTTTTTTTCTTTAAATAAACAAGGATAACCACAATTAAAAATGAAAAGTCAATAAAGACAAATTCTAAATCATCCATTTGTAATTTTACATAGCTCATGAACCACTAAGCTAATTTTTAGTTTATTCTATCAAACGTCTGGAAAAATTTGTTAAGAAGGTATCTGCCTGTAAGTTGATCCAGAAATAATGCTGGAGCAGAAAAGATACCTATGTAGAATCAGGAACAGTGACTACATTTTTCTGCATCACTCACAGAGAGAAGTGACCACGAAGGAGCTTTGTTTTAGAGGCTGAGGGTCATGGCTTGCATATGTTTTTCAGGCAGCCTTATTTTCATGTAAAAAGGAAACCATAATTTTACATAACCATGACTTTACATGTCATAATATTTTGGCTTGGGAAAATACATATTTGAACACAATATCCAACTCTGGTCACCTCTTGATGGAGGTTGGGTCAAGCAGGGTCACATCATGACTTCTATGAGCCCTGGGCACTTTGGCCTTTGGGGGACATTCCTCATATATATTATGACTACGTCTGCATAAAGATGAATATAATTCTGGTTAGATTAGATTCATTTTATCTTCTGATTTTTAAAAGAAATTAAAATATTTTTGTGGCCTCCTAAAAATAGTGTGGGCCCTAGGCACTGTGCCCTCTAAGTCTAATAGAGAAGTTGGCCATTGCCCAGAGTCAAGCTTTCATAGTAAGGCCAACTTCTGATATTATGCCTTCCTCTCAAAAACTCTGGAAACAGTTTGATTTTTCTAGAGTCATGTTCCTGAAATTTTTAACATCACCTTGCATCTAAATAGAGGAGAGTACGTACTATCATTCCAACTTATGTTGAGTAGGTGTTTTGTGACTAGAACTCAGAAAAACTATGGAATTCCTTCTTATCCTTCTCTTTCACTCTATACACTCTCCTCCTCCAACCTGCATGAAATAAAGATCAGGATTGTTGACTCAATTTCTACAGGAGATGGCTAGGTTAAAAGTGACATGGGAAATGAAAACGATTGAGAAGATCTATGCAATGCAACTCATCATCATTGTGATAGTAAATATGCATAAAAAGATAACCAATAAAAAAAAAAGAAAGTAAACTCAGACATCCTTTGCAAATGGACATGCAGCAAAATTTACAGTGTTATTTTTTACATTTATCATGACCTTCCCTTGACTTTACATAATCTGGACCCAAGCTTCTGCATCTAACCTCATTTCACCTTTCATTCACTCCACTCTAGACACATTGGTCTTCCTCAAACTAGTCAAGCTTTTGTCTGTATAAAGGAAAATACTTGGTAGTTTGTCTGTTGGGCAAACTGTTCCCCAAGACTTTCAGATGGCTCACCCCCTCATTTCTGTTATGCACTTGGAGAAGTGTCACTTTTGCAGAGACTCTCTCAGTCTCCTTCCTTACCTAATGTGGGCCCTCACCACCTTCATTGTCTATCACTTTACCCAGTTGTATATGGCTTTACTGCACTTAATACTATTTGAAATTATATATTTATTTGTTTATCAGTTTTGGTCTCTACCACAACCACATATGCACCATGAGATCAGGACTCTTGTTCATTATGTTCACTACTGTATGTCCAGCACAGTACTTTGTCCTTTGTAGATGCTTTATAGCCATTTGTCAGAAGAGTAAACAAATGACTGAATGAATCAGGAAAGTGTGTTTTAGTTTTCCAAACTAAGGGATATGAGCTCCCCTTCTATAGCCTCCTTCTGGAACCATGAGATAGAAAATATGATCTTTGAGCACCGTCTCCGTGTGTTCACTGGCTGAGCGTGGTGCGGGCGACACCAAGCCAAGGGTTACAATCCCCTTACCGGTAAAAAAAAAAAAAAAAAAAAAAGAAAGAAAGAAAATATGATCGTGAATATTTAGAATAGTGAAGAGTTGGAACCAACCTGAATGACATTCATCAGATGACTGGATAAGGAAAACATGGTATATTTACACAATGGAATGCTACTCTGCCAGAAAAAGGAAAGAAATCCTGTCATTCACAGCAACATGGGTGAACTTAGAGAAAATTATGATAAGTGAAATAAGCCAGGCAACAGAAAGAGAAATACCACATGTCCTCACTCATAAGTGGGAGCTAAAAAAATAAAAAGTAAAATTAAAAAAAGAAAGAAAGAAAGATAAAATAATCACAATAATATGTTGAACTTTCGAAAGGAGAGAACAGACTGAGGTTAACAGAGGTGGGGCGCTAAGGGAGGAATCCATAAAGGGTCATGAAAAATGATAACATTGTATAATATTGAATATACTAATTATCCTGATTTGAGCATCACATATTACACATAGCTATTGATATGCAACTGTGTACTTCACAGACATATACAATTAACTATGTTTCAAAAAACAAAAAAGAAAAATTTGACACTGATAAAACACAGCAACAAATTAGGAAAATTGAAGTGGCAAAATACATGGATAATTTTCCATTCTTTTCTTCTAGATGCTTATACAAGAGCAGAAGTTGTTTATGAGTGGACCAGAGAGCCAGCACGCTCAGTGGTTGTAGCAGAAGATGGATCACGCCTAAACCAGTATGATCTCCTTGGACAAACAGTAGACTCTGGAATTGTTCAGTCCAGTACAGGTAAGTGCCATTTTGTTTCTCCAGATATGGGGGAAGGGACAGAAAGAGGTTTTGTGAGGATGTGAGTCCTTTAGTAACACAGGTAGAGAGAAAATTGCACTAAATTAGAGGTCAGCTGAGCTGGGAACTAATGTACACTCTATAAACCTGTGGCCTTAGACCTGTCATTTAATGCATTTTAACTTCTGTTTCTTTGTTTGCAAAATAAGGAGCTGGTTCTGTGTGATCAATGTAGCACAGGATTTAGGTATGTAAATTCTTGTGGATGAATGGCTGGGTTAAATCCTTACTCCTCCACCTTACTTGTTGATTGTGATCTCCTTGCAGAATTGTTGGAAGGAATAAATTAAGTCAATGAAGAGTACTTATCACAATTCCTGGAACTTAAAAAGCTTTTCATTAATATTAGCTATTAATATCATCTAGGTCCCATTTATTACAATGAGTCAATGAATCTTGGTGAATTTGTAGCTGTAATCATTACACATGGGACATAAAAAACCCCATTTCTTCTGCAAATCCATTTGTATTGCTAGGATCTTTCCCAGGTAAAGTCAACAGAGACGTAGCCACATTACTGATCATTCCATTTATTAATTAAAAGTTGGTGGGATTCGATTGTTTTTAGTGTTGTAACTGATCTGCCAATGATATACTCAGAACTACATGAGATAATATTAAGAAAGCTGGACCCAAATTTTGATGTTGTTTCAAATAATAAGAGTTTAGCTATGCAATTATCCATTTTGTACTATCTGAAATATGATCTTCAAGTCAGGTAATAAAAGCTGGACTCTAACAATTAGGAAAACATATTCCCCCCAAAGCCCAATACTTTTAAACATGTTCAATTACTGAAGGCTTTAAAAAGGGTCAACAATTACTTTTATGGATTTCTTGCAAAATTTAAATTAATCTCATTTACTTTGATTTGCGATTTCTAAAGAAAGATGGTTTCTTAATAAGTAAAAGCAGTGGTGCTATTTTTCTCAACAAAATTGTTGCTTAGATTTCAGACTTTATATTGGGACCCTCGTAAGTCTAATACATTCAATAATAGGTTGGTATCTCTTACTGTGATTATTGGGTAAGTTCTGCTTAACAGGATCTGTCTTTTGCTTGGTTAAAAGCACCCATAGCTACCTTAGAAGCTTAAATGTTTATGCTTCTTATTTTTAAAAATGGAGAAGATTGTTCCTTAGCTTTGCCTTTATTAGAAATGCAAGTGGTATAATGGAAAGGTCATAGGCTTTGCAGTGAGTAAGATGCAGACTCAAGTCCTGGTCCTGACACGTAGAAGCCTTGTGACTTTGGGCAAGTCATTAATCCAGTTAGAAAACCTGTTCTCATAAAGAATGAGAATCCTATAATCTCGTATTAAAGATGATGTAATGTAAAATACTGAAGAGTTGTTATATAGCAGTTGCTCAAAATGGTATGTAGTAGCTTTTGCTATAGTTCTAAATATATTCTAAAATATATAAAATGCTAAAGATTTTTCTTTCTCACAACATGTTATGTTGGAAAAGATACCAAAATGAGCTGTGTTTACTTTTTAAAAACTGACTGCTACTATAAGCTGAGTATCATGACAGGCATTAGAGACTCAATGATAGACAAGGCACAGAACTTGCTCTCATGAATTTTGAAACCTAAGAGAGGATGAACATACAAACCATAATTATCAAAATGAGTGATAAGTACTGTGATTAACATTTCTGTGAGGGCAGGGACCATGTCTGTCTTCTGTATCCCTATTATTTTCTATAGTAGCTGAGACATAGGAGGCACTGAATAAATATTTTGAATTACAGAATAAAAACAGAAATGATTCAAACTAGGATAATCAAGGAAGGATTGCTGCAGGGGTTGACTTTTCATTTTTTTAGACTGTGTCTGTTGGGGCCAAATTTTCACTGTTGCAAGGCAAGGTCATTTAGAAGAATACACATAGACCTTTCCTTCCACAAAATCTTCATCTACTATCATTAGAGTAGAGGTTGGAGGACGTCAGGGAAACAATTCAAATGCTGTAGCATGCATGCAATAGTAGAAGTACGTGTAAGTCTCAAGGGTTGCTCAGAAGAGGGAATGCCTCTGTTCTAATTCTAGCCCTAATGACCTTGACCATTTAATCCTCTTTATACCCCAGTTCTCGTGTCTGAAAAATTGCTGGCTTAATCAGATGAGCTTGGAGACCTACAACCTAACTACATTCTAGTAACTCAGAGAAGATATACAGTCAAGAAAAGGGCAATGGGATAAGAGACAGTGGCCCAACCCAATGCCATCAAGCTGGCTAGACCTCACAGGTGGGATCCATTAGAAATAGGCATTGTTAAAGCTGCAATTGTACCTGCACAAAATAAGAGCTTTTCCCTGTCATTCCCATAATGAATATTGGAGGGTGGGGAGAATAATGAAGAAATTCAATTTGATGTATGTTTTCAACTCTGCAAGAGAACATTGAACTACACTTCCTCTGGGTCCACTTTATCTCATCAAGAATCCACCTTGATAGGTCTCAGTGGAAAAAAACACAGAGCTTTGTGTAAGATCTTTGGTGCTATATTTCACATTTCTTTGTGAAGCCCTGAAGACATTAAGATAAATGACATTGAATGCTGTTACCTCCCTGCTACTGTCAAAAGACTAGAAAATGACAACAGAGAGCACACACACTGAGAATAATTAGGTAAAAGGCATTGCCATCTACCTTAAAATTCTCCATGAGGAGAGAATCAATTCAGATCATCCCTTAGAAGGTCAGAAGGTGTTATCCTGCTTGCCTGTCACCTAAACACATGTGAATACACAAACAATCTCAATGATCTCTTTCAGGTCAAAATACCTCGAGGTAACTTCAGTGACAGAGGGAAATAGATGGAGATCCCAACATAATATTTGCAATTTTTAATTCGGTGCAGACACATTAAAGGCACAATCTCTTCCCTGGAGTCTGCCATCAAATTTAAGGAAAGAAAATTAGTTAGAACCTTAGTTTGAAATATACTTCTTATTCACCTGTCACAGTGAAATTATTACAGGCACATAGGAAGGATAAATCCGGTCAACGTTCAAATCCAATATAATTCTCTGTTATTCATTCATTCATTCATTCATTTTTTAAAATATTTGTTAATTCACTGTGTTCAGAACTGCTATTGGGTCTGGAGAAGAGAGATGAAAAATGCACAGCCCTTGCCCTCAAGAAGCTCATGGTTCAGCGAGATAAGTAATTAACATGTACTGGGACTTGTAATCTTTACATCCAATTTTCACAAAAATCCTAGGATATAAATATTATTATTATTATCCTCATTTTATAGATGGGATGTATTTGAGGCCCAGAGAGGTTTAAAATTTTCCAAGGTCACACAGCTGGGAAGTGGCAGAGCTGGGTTTTGAACCTGGGTAGTCTAGCTGCAGAGTATGTGCTCTCAACTACAGGGCATACTAGTAACAGACAGCATAGGCATGTGAGAAGCGGAGGCATAGTCATTAAGAGGGTTGACTCTGGAGTTATATTACAAGGTTTTACCATTTATTAACTGTGTGACTTCTAGTTCATGAGCTACTGTGAGATTAAAATGAGAAAAAGGCATGCAAACTTCTTAAAAGAGTATCTCGTGCAATATATATCAGGTATTATAAATAACAATGCAGCAAGTACAAGAGAGCTACATGATGGCTTAAAGGAGAAAGAGGTCACTTCTGCTTAAAGCATCAGAGCAGGCAGTTTGGAACTAGATCTGAGGCATGACCTCCTGCCTCTTTCCACCACACCACATCGCGCTTCCTAAGCAACTCTCCAAGGAGAGCCCAGGCAGAAATTACAACAGTAATTAAATGGCATGAAATATAATTTTATATAAAATAGGAAAATAATTAAATTGGTCATTAGGCATAAGAGTGTCCAGAAACAGTATGATGTAGTAAAATGCAATGTTTTAAAAATATGCAATGATGATAAGACGTTCTCCATGTTTACCTAAGTAAGTTTGACAACAGGAAATTTAGGTTAGTTTGGTGAACAAGGATGTTTCTTTTGAATGACTACATTAATCCTTAGAAGAGATGACTAAGAGAAATTGTGGGATCTTCTTTCCAAGACGGAGTATTCTCTGAATGAGTTGATTTAAGAATGACTCTGGAGGGTCAAAATAATGAGGACAGTAACTCTTCCTTGACCATGGAGTGACAGCAGTGATTAACATTCATCAAAGGAGTCTCAGAGATCCCATTAATAAAGCCTAGTACATGATCTCCAGAGAAAAAATTATGAACATGGAATATGACATCTGGAAAGACTTCTGTGGTCATCTGGTCAACTCATTCATATTTCAAATGACTAAATGAGTCCAGAGAAGCTAAGTGGCCTAGAACTATAATCATTGCCTCTATTTCTATTTCAGTACTCTTTGAACTAGTTATTAAAAACCACCACAACCCCCTCAAAAATATTTTTAATACATCATTCCTTTTAAAAAGGTAGCACCTATAGAAAACACCAAAATTAAAATACTTGGAAGAAAAATGACAGTTTCCAATGGAATCTATGTTCAATACAATTATGATGAATGACAGAATGGTTGACTTTCTGTTCTGGAGGGAGAATACACTTCTATCTTTACCCTATAAATCTGTATAAAACTCCGATGTTTTAAAAGTACTTTCACAGTCTATCATTTAATTTCATTCTCACAGCATCCCAGGAAGTAACTAAGCTAAATGCTATCATATTAATTGGACAAATCAGGAAATGAAGTTAAGCAACATGTTTACCTTCTAACATTTGAGAAAGCAAAGATTGGAAGCTAGGGATAAACAAATGCTTAATCCTGCTTTGTAAAATTATATCCCTGTTTCTTTTCTTTTACTCTTCTCAACTTTGTCATGTAATATATCAGAAATATTGTCACATCTGATTTACAAGCTTCCCTCAGGGTTAGATGATGTGCAAGGATATTTGAATTAAAATTCTTCTAGACTGTTGAATTAAAAGAAAAGAATTTGACATGCTTAGTGCATAAGCACTTGATGTCTAGACGTATTCTCTTAATCCAGTTTAGAAGACTGAGGTTTTTGTTCTTGTTGTAGTGGTTTTCTTTCATTTTAAAACTACTGCAATATGATTCTAATGTTGCTACTTTTTCTTTTCTTATTTAAAAGCTTTGTTCCAACACTTCTCAGATTTCATTTAATTTAAAAAGATGGGTTCAAAATATTAAAAGTTCTCCTATTCTTTCCTTAATCTGTTAGGGAGAACTTTTTCATAAACTAAATATAATGTCAAATACTAGCTCTTCAAATCTACAAAAATCATATTCTTTTCAGAATCTTTGCTAAAATATCACACTGCAAACAACAAAAGATAATGGGATGTATGTAGACACTCATCTTAATGACATTATATGAAAGATGTGATTTTCTTCTTGGAGCTGGTGACATTTTATGGGCCACAACTATATTAATGGTTAGGAATAATATTGCATACCCCTGGGATGGTGAAATGTAACATGGGTATGTCCACACAATGATACATTTATTAAGTCTGGGAAAAATTGTTTTTCTGCATTTTTCTCAAATTTGGATCACTTCTTTCTCTTTGAAATGATCTCAGAGACATCATCAAAGATACATACAGAAAATAAAAAGAGAATTAATTAACTGGTTAATATTTTTTTTATTCTTCAAGAGAGAGATACTATGGATTTTGTTTGATTTAGTGTCCTTAAGCCTCAGTGCATCCATTCTCACCAAAGGCAGGTATTGAATACTGAAGATATGTCAGGTCCTTCTATGTCCAATGGATTAGCTGCCTTCTCATTAGCTTTCAGTTTGGTGAGAGGAATATAAGCATATGGATAACTAAAATACAAATTGTGAGGTATTATAAATATAATCAAGAGCTATTAAATTAAGTTGAAGGTATTTAGTAAGTTCTCAGTAAATGGCAAGTGTTATCATTAATAACAATTAATAATGAAAGCATGCATAGATGATTTCCTGCTGTAGAGAGTAAATGTGCTTCTTTTACCAACATTTCTACCAATTCTGATTGGGGAGAAAAGTGAAGAAAATGGAGAAAGGAACTGAAATGTATTTCAACATGCTTATGTAGTATCATCTTAACTAGAGCCGTTATTCTGTATTCTCCTTAAATCATACTTCTCACTATTTTACAGATGTGGAAACTGAGAATAAGAAAATGTGAGTTGGGGCCGGCCCGGTGGTGCACTGGATAGTGCTCCGCTTGGGAAGCGTGGCGGCGCTCCCGCCCGAGGGTTCGGATCCCGCATGCAGACCGGTTCCCGCTCACTGGCTGAGCGAGGCGCGGGAGCAACACCGGGGGTTGCGATCCCGTTGCCGGTCCCTGGTCCGGTACAGGCGCGACACTGAGGGTTGCGATCCGTTGCCGGACACGGAAAAAGACAAAAAAAAAAAAAAAAAAAAAAGA
>NW_007727576.1:30711-53002 GCF_000696425.1 Galeopterus variegatus | reverse complement strand
CCTGGTCCGGTACAGGCGCGACACGGAGGGTTGCGATCCGTTGCCGGACACGGAAAAAGAAAAAAAAAAAAAAAAAAAAAAGAAAATGTGAGTTGCCTAGGGCTACACAGCAAGAAAATAGCAGATCTGGATTTTGAATTCAAATTCATTTGCTTCCAAAACTAATGTGCTTTCCTCTATAGGGCATTTCTTTCTATTCTAATGAGAACCTGGTATTGGAGCTAGGCTCAATCTATAGATGAACAAAATATTCAGTCACAGAAGATGTCAAGTAGAGTTTTGCAGACCAACCTATGGAAATGTGAAAATGTGCGGAGAGACATGAGATTGCAATCCATATTAGAGCCATGATGTGGAGAGTCTTGAATAAAGGTTAGGGAGTTTGGTTGTTAGCATGTAGAACTGTCGACAGTTTTTATTGTCACAGGGTGGGAGGAGGCAGTGTTTGCTACTCGCATCTAGTGGGTGGAGGCCAAGGATGTGGCTAAATATCTCACAATGCACAGGAAAGTCCCTATAACAAACAGTTATCTGGTCCAAAATGCCAAAAGTGCTGATGTAGAGAAACTCTGATGTAGATAATGGGACTCCATTAAGGTATTTTAAGTAAGAAAATGAGTGGCATGATCACTCATGTGAAAGATCACTCTACACCAAAATTAATGGAAAATTGGAATTAGGATATGACTGATGGCACACAAGACAGTTAATAGATTATTGTAATAAATCTACAAAGGAGATAAGGGCAGTCACTGAGATAAAAAGAGATAGAATGAAAGATACTGCAGAGGTGAAATTGAAGTTGTGATCAACTTACTCTCTTCTCTCTTTCCAAAGCACCACCTAACATCCAAGGATTAATTCCATATTTTTAGCCTGAGTAAACAGTCAGATGATAGTGCCATGTACTGGTCATTCTTCTGAGGGAATAGTTAGCTAATTTGAGTTTTGAACATATTTTCTTGGTGGTGTCATTGAAAATTAATATCTGTGAGATAGATATTGTCTAGACTGGACTTGAGAATAGAGGTCCTTAGTTTGCAAGGAAGGTCACTTAACAAATGTAGATTTGACAGAAATATGCATATCTTCATAGATATAACATCAGGAGCCTAGGTAAGATGAACTTTTTAGAGTCAAGCAAAAATAAGGAAGAGAGCTGAGGACAGAACTATGCCTCATTTCCATTTAAAACCCCTACATTTACTTAACAGGAAAAGGAAAAGGAGTATCTGACCAGCATAAATAACTCAATAAACAATTTCTAATTGAAATAGTAAATGAATTAGGAAAAGAAACTAAAGAAGAGAGATAAAGGAAAATGGGAATCAAAAGTGTGCTATCAAGAAGGTAGGGACAATCATTATTTAATGTTATAAAGAAGGTGAACAACCAGCTTGAAGACTAAGAAAAGGGCTTTAGTTATGAAGATTAAGAAGTCTTGAGCTATAGGGGCTGAAGTCAGATGCTCATGTGCTGTGGTAAAGATGCTAGGTCAGGTAGGGTAAAGTTTGCAGGAGAAAGGAAGGAAAAAGGTGGAGAAATGTGGATTCTAAACAATCTGATGCTTTCTTAGCCAGATCATATTTATTTCTCCTACTCACCTGCAGGTAACTAAGCATGTATTCTTATTGAATAAGGTTAAATACTTGTAAGATTTGTAATTGAGAAAATATAACAGGAGTAAAAGTAAAACCCTCCTGCAATTTTGGTCGTGTGTCTACTGCTTTGGGCTTCTAAATGAAGTAAGAATTTGGAGTATATAAAAACCATACAGAGTGCAGAACTACTCCACTGTTTCTCAGATCAGGCCAGGAACTGGAGCAAGCTCAAAAGCTGGTTAAAAATGCAGATTTACCTGGAAATTCAAAAAATGGTTTGTGAATCTAGATGGGATTTGAAGAATTGAATTTTTCAAAAGCTTCCCAGGTAATTCTGGGAAATAAATGTTGAGAAACAATGGATTCTAGCCCACTCTCCTCATTTCGCCCGTCAGGCCAAACTAAATGACTTATCCTAGGTTATAGAGCTCTTTCAGTAGACATCCTGAATCTGTCCTGCAGTGACACACTGGGGATCTAGTCTGTTTCTGTTCAATTGATGTATGTCACAGAGCATAGCACATTGCCTTCAAGGTCATTAAGGTCAATATGTAAACACATGCTCAGTATGTCACTTAAATATATGTTGTACCAGTTTCAGGATGGAAGAACATACATGGGGACTCTGGCACCCTGATTGCATCCTCAGAGCCATTTTTTTGTATGTTAAAAATGTTTCTTTTCTCTCCTGGATAAAAGTCCTCCAGGAACTGGATGTCATGTGGAGAAAGGATGTGTCTAACCTCTAGGCCTTTGCTACAGATATAAAACCTCAGCTATAACTTCTTTTCAAGGTCAAATTGCTCAGCCTAACTATTTTACCTTCTAGGAGAATATGTTGTTATGACCACTCATTTCCACTTGAAGAGAAAGATTGGCTATTTTGTTATTCAAACATACCTGCCATGCATAATGACGGTTATTCTCTCGCAAGTCTCCTTCTGGCTCAACAGAGAGTCAGTACCAGCAAGAACTGTCTTTGGTAAGTGCCAATCAAGACATGCATTCAGGGGTCTGGATGGTGAGTTATAGTGTGTCTGTGACATTGCAAAGAGAATGAAAAAATGATTATACATTAAAATCTGACGATTGTATAATAGAAAGACTTAAGGGATTGCCATTCTCATTATGATATAGTTTTTACAAAAAATACTTTAAGTAGCATCTGTTTTAGTGTGTATGAATAGATAGGTTAAATGAATGTTTGATTTGATATTCTGGGATAGAAATGGAATGAACTAGGCATAAAATGCATGATACCAGATTACAAACACATACATAGAAACCTTAATATTTAAATCATGTATTTAAAATACATAACATGTATCAGTCCATTTTTGAGAATTTTAGAAAATATCAGCAGAACCATTTCCTTAAATACATAAAAGTAGGTAGAGTTCATTAATAACCATCATATCAGCAAAAGGATGCCTCACTTTAACGTGTACACTCCTGAAGAGTTACTAATATACTTTTTTCTACTAAAATATTTTAAATGAACTAAACACTTCAACGTAAGGCAATCTAATAGAGAACTATTTAAAGGGTAAACAACATGGAGTTTACTAATGGAGAAACTTACCTCTCAGCGTATTATTTTGGAGCTTGTTTTTTATATACAGAGATATTTCCTGCTTGTATCCCAATACACTGTCTCAATTACACTTTCCACACTGGTGAAAATGCAAGATTTCACTACAGTAAATTTATTTTATCAATAAATTGATTCATTTATTCTATGAGTTTTTATTTGAAACCTACTGTGAGTTACTACCGTGACCTAGGCACAGATCGTAATAGTGAACTAAAGAAACCAATCACCTTTTGAAGGTTTTATCCTGGAGCTTAAAATTTGAATGACCATAAAAATCATAGATAATATTTACTAAGTCCTTTTATTCCAGGCATTGTTCTATGAAATTAAACTATATTACCTTATTTAACCCTCAAAATACTATATAGTCTTATTGTCCCTATTTTATAAAAGTGAAAGCTGAGGAACAAGAGATTCAATAATCTACCCAAGGTCAGAAGCAATCAGGTGAAGAAATCAGGAATGAGACCCAAGAACTTAGCTCTGGAGTCTGACCTCTTAATTAAGATGCCACATCATCATCTCTGTGCTATCCTGCTGCATGGATAAGACATGGAATGTGGTGGTCATGCTCATTGTCATTCAACTGGAAATAATGTCCACATATTTATTGGTGAAAGGTGCAATTATCAAGGTTCATTCCACAAATACCAACTAGGCATCTGCTGTGTTTAAGACCTGGTGCTACAGGATAATAAATAGCCTGAAGTAGTGTAAAATCTAAACTGTGGATTTTGTGTTGTATTATCCTTTAATACTATGCAAGTTATGAAGAAAATCAGTTCTCAGAAAAAGAGTAAGACTCTGCTACAAGTGCCCAGAAATGTGTCTCTTCTTCTGAACTTGGCAAGGTTCTTCCAGGTTGGAAACCACCAAATCTTTGCTCTGACAATAGCCTAAGAACACAGCAAAATTAAGATCCAGAATAATTCCAGCTACAGACCAAAAGAACAGTTCATTTCGATCTGTTCTTCCTTATTACCATTTGTCGATATTAACTAGTGTTGAAACCCTAAAGACTGAACTCTTGTTAATATGTTCACTTCTATATGTATATAGAGAGCCCTTTACTCACTAGGAAATTTTTTTTTAAATGAGAACAGATAACATAATTATTTTATTTGTTTTGATTTAATTTTGTAGAATGAGCCAAGCACTGTCATGAAAAAATATTTATTTAATTTTTTTAATTTTTTTTTTTTTTTTTGGTGACTGGCTGGTACAGGGATCTGAACTCTTGACCTTGGTGTTACAAGGTAGCACTCTAAGCAACAGAGCTAACTGGCCACCTCCCCAAAATATTTTTTTTTAATTGATGACTTTTCTCCCCTCTCACCCTATCCTTTTTATTTGGAAAGTCTCTAAAGCATTTCAGGATGTTTTATAAGTCAAAACATTGCTCCTAACATTTTTAACAATCTTATATCTCAATCCACTCATGTCCTTTTGGGTGAACATAGCTGTATATCTGTAAACTCAGTTGTGGCAAGTATTTCCGTACATCAAGTGATATGTTTCTAACATTTTAAGTTTAATGAAATCACAATTTACAATTTTCTTAGACCTTTAGCCTTTTAACATTTATGTAGTTCATATGTTTCTATTCATTTTAGTTGGAACTCAGCACATTTCTCTGAGATCTGTGAGATGCTGGAGGATCAGGGGTTTTTAAAGAAATACCAAAAGAAGAATGTAAACAAAAGTTGTACTTTATAATAGTTTATTAAAAAGCATCCAGAATGCAACAAAATTGAAGACTATGTTATACCTTAAAAGACGACCATGTTTTTGGCCTTCCATGCTGTCTCTCCTTTGGAGGCAATGTGATCGTGTAACTTTGCTGCCTAATAGGTCCAAGTTTTAGGTGCAATCTCATCACCTACCAGCTGTGACATTGGCCAATTTACTTCATTTATCTGAGGTTCAGTTGCCTGTGAAATGAGAGCACAAGGAAAGTGAAGTAGTGTTGCTTAAAATAATTAAATGAGAAAAATAAAGTAAAATATATAAATCGTCAGCCTCAATACTTAGAACTTAATCACTGTTCAACACACTTTTGTTCCTTTCCCTTTCTCTATAGCAGAAGTTGTAAAACAACCACACACACACACCTCTGTTTATACTACTCATAATTGCTCTTAATTTATGGATACATGTGGTTTTAGAATACCCATTCTCAAATTACTTCTCACAACTGCCTATATAAACCAAAATTTGAAAAAGTGGAATTCTCTGTAGCAGGGATTTATCAAAAAGGACTGAAGTTGTCAATAATGATAGTCATTAATTTTTTTCTTAATAAGTATCAGGCTAAGTGCTAAACACTTCGTTACGTTATTATATTTAATAATCACAATAGCTTTCTCAGGTAGACTTATTCAAATCAATTTGCAAGGAAAAATAATAACAACAACAACAAAAAAAACCCCAGAAGCTCAGGTTTGTGAGGAAATTTTCCCAAGGTCATTAAGCTCAGAACTGGGATTTGAAAGTAGACTGCTCTGTTCCTCAAATACTAACTTTTAATTACCTTGTTATTTACTAAAGTTAATATTGATATGTAAATTTGGGGTCAGTTTTCCAACCAATGCTGCATAAGCCATTTGCTGGTTATGTAATATGAAAAATGCCACAGAACTTTCTGTAAGACCTTTAAATCTCAAAGTAAGTCTATTTCCCACAACTTTGATAATGTGTCTTAAACTCAACTTAATAAAAATTTCACAGTGTTTCTTCTTAATTATATCACTTCCTAATGTAGTTACAAAGACCATTTACCTTGAATTTCATGGAGAACTTAGGCATACTGGTTGGTTTAAAGCAGCTTACAAAAATTAGCTGCCTACCATCTGTGTGACCCTGCTGATTTACTAAAATTAATCAAAAAGGGAGGAGGAATCATAGAGATGAGTTTAGACACGTGGGATGACACTATCTTCCATGGCAATACTTCATCTATAATTTTTAAAATGCTTTCATGTATTATTACATTTAATCCTCACAGTGAACTTGTAAATAGGCAGAAATTTTCCCCTCCTAGAATCTCAAAGATGGTATAAACAAGAGAGAGAATGATGGACAAATTATCCCTTTTACAGATATGGAGACTGAGGTCCCTACAAGTTAATTCATTTACCCGGGGCCATAGAGCTAATAAGTGGTAAGACTGGGAACAGTTACTGGAAGAGATCAGGATCATTGCCACGCAATGTGGCCTGACCTACCCCAACTGGGCTAAAGTGAATTGCTTTTTAAACATTTTCAAATGACTTAAAAGAAATCTTACAGTACTATGACTCAGTACCTAGTAAAGTGCATTGCATGGAGTAGGTTGAGAATATTAATTTGTTAAATGAACATTAAAGGCTTTCATCTTTCATGTACTAAATTATATAATTATTTGAATAAACTAAAAAAACCCGAACAACTTCAGAACTGCTTTGAAGAGAGGTTATTTGAATCGTTAGGGATGGAATTGCACTATAGGGAAAATGAGGCAGCACTAGTAAACAGGGAAAGATTGTGGACATTTGAATCAGACAAACTTGTATTCAAATTTTGGTTTTGCTCCTTCTTAGCTGTGTGACCTCAAGCAAGTTACATAAAATTAACACCTTCCACCCCCACACACGTTGGTTTCCGGAATTTCTTCAAAAGAAATTTAGAATCAGAAAAAAATAGAATAAAAGTAAAAGACTTAATGATATGGCAAATTATCATCCTCAAATAGTTAAATTGTCTATCAATTATCAAAAAGTCATTGGTTTCATGGGATACACAAGTAGAATATTAAACAGAGCTGAGGGTCTAGAGATTTCCTGAGGATCAGAGGCAGTGAAGATCTATGATTTTTATTCCAGGAAATGGGTGAAGGGAGAAATGTTTTTTCCTATCCCACCTAAGACTCCATTTTAAGGTGCACATTAAAAGGAGTTCACTATCTTATTAATAGGTCCTCAATAGCAGAGCTGTTTATCCCTCCAAGATGCCCCCTCAATATTGCCATACCATGAACCATAACCTACACTGGGGTTAAAGTAGTACTCATTCATCCCAAATCAAAATGGGATGAATTAGAAACCACACTTTGTACATGGTGCTGTTGGTGTCCCTTTGCTCAAGTAGGCTGGCATCCAGTGATGAAATTCTGTAGCATGAATCTACACATTCACTTAATTTCATTCCTTACAGGAGTAACAACAGTGCTCACCATGACAACGTTGAGTATCAGTGCCAGAAATTCCCTCCCGAAGGTGGCCTATGCAACAGCCATGGATTGGTTTATTGCAGTGTGCTATGCCTTTGTGTTCTCAGCTCTGATTGAGTTTGCCACAGTAAACTATTTCACCAAGAGAGGTTATGCATGGGATGGCAAAAGCGTAGTTCCAGAAAAGGTAAATGCTTTAATAGTTCCTGTGATATATCACTATCATGTCTCTTTAACCCTGTGTGATGGAATGTTTGGGCCCATGGGATTGGATAAAGCCTGAAAAGAGGGGAATAATGAGGGTTTGTTTTTTTCTTATGTCATAAGTGATGAAGTGCTATGCAAATTTTGTTATTATTAAGAGGGGAAGTTATTTGGGTGAATAGACATGCAGAGTAGAGGAGAGATAAAGGACAAACATGAAGGTAAACATTTCTACTCCAATATGCTTTCCTATGTATGGTCTCTATTAATTTCAGAACAAACATGACATTAGGAGCAAAACTTAACAAAATCCATCATTTATGAAGTGCATTATAATTTTTGTAACTTGAAAATCATAGTCTCTTGCTATTTTTCTGAACCTAATAATTTTGGTCATAAATTTATAATTATAATGCCTCAATAGAATTGACTTTGCAGACTGAACTATCCCCAATTTTCAGTGAAGTCAAGGGCAGGCACATTTTCTCATTGCAAAATAGAGGTTTACTTTAAGGATCATAACACATGGAAATTACCAATACATTCCTCATGGTAGAAAATTCTCAACTGCTGCTAAAGAATACTGCTGCTCCCCTCAGTTAGAACCTATTGTAGAGTAAGGATTTTAAGTCACAGCAAGGGAGGGTATTTCTGTTTCTGGGATTTGAAGGAAAAGCATGCTAAATGCAAGTGAGCCTTGGGATGGTGGAAAGAAGTGCAAAGTCAGAGAGACAGAGATTTTGAAATTCTAGAAATAGTCTAGGAGGAATTATTCCACAGCAGGTTTCCCAAATTCTGTTCCACAGAATACTAGGACCCTGAGATAGTCCCTGAAAATTTAGTTCTGTGGTCAAATCCACTTGAATAATGCCGCATTCTGTATCACAGTATATTGAAGGGTCTGAGAAGGTCTATAGTAAAGAAATTAATTTTATTGTGTTTATCCCACAGTTACACAAACAAACTAGATAAAAGAATCCTTTTTGGTGGTAACATCTACCATATTTAATGAAATATAAGGTATTACTGATTAAAGGATGTAGCATTAATTTATAAGAAAAAAAATATGCTGACAAGTAAAAATTCTTTTAGATTTACCCTTCACCCACAGATGAATGAATTAAATCCCCCAATGATTTCTTACTCAAATAGAAGCAAAGAAGGTTCTGTGGAGGATGCACTATCACAGCCAACATGTGCTAGAACCAGGCCCTCAAAATTCATCTTGCATTGAAACATGCTTGTCCAGTATAAAAATCTCTGCATTTGCAACCCAAGAAACTTGATTCAGGTTCAGTGGAGAGAAGAGACAGGGAAAAGGGATTGTATTTACCAGCTGGTGAGAGAGTAAAGACAGCATCATTGCCAAATACTTGCCTTAGCTGCTACTGGCCTCTATATGTCCTAGACCAGATGGCAGCCCAAGGCAGACAGAGCCAGACATGGAGATGGGTGACATAAGATACTACCAATTTTAAGACATAGCCCAGATTAATATATGTGAATTTTTTTAAAAAAAACACATGTTACAATCACTGAATTACTCTACTAAGGTTCTTCAGAATTAGTGATATACAACTCAAAAGTGACCTTATTTTATAATGAAGTAATACCAGGAAAAAAGAAAAAGCTGGGCATTTTCTCTTTTTAGTCCTAACATATGCTTAAGGATTTGGAGAGGAGAAAAAGCAGCAGATAGACCATAGAGTTGGATGGTAAACAAATTAGCCTGTTAAAATCCCTGATGATTGTGCCTTGTGAAAAACATCCAGTCTTCTCAACGAAATATTTTATTCTGATTAGATAATGAAAATACAAATTATCCAGGGAGTATCAGGTCTGGTGGTTCAAGTTTAGATGACCATCAATGTTATCTGCATAGTCTTTTTTAGCAAAATCACTCAATAACCAGGCTCCACCTCCTAACATTTCTGGCTCAGAATATGAGATTGTGCCCAGGACATTTATTTGCATTTTCAAAAATGTTAACTGGTGATTCAATATGCCCAAAAGAATGGGAACTACTCTTCTAGACTTGCAGTGTCCATCAGAAATATATTGTGAGCCACAAAAATAAGGTATGTTTGTAATTTTAAATTTTCTGGTAGTCTTATTTACAAAGTATAAATAAACAAGAAGAACTAAGCTTGATAATATAATTGAGCCCAATACACATAAAAATATTAGTTTTAGATCATGTAACCCCATACAAAACATTATTGAGCAGGTATCTTACATTCTATTTTTTTTCCATACTAAGTCTTCAGAATCCAGTGTGTACTTTATCCTTCCAGCACATGTCAAAGAAGACTAGCCACGTTTCAAGTGCTCAATATTCCCACATGACTAATGGCAACTGTATCAGACCACATAGCTTTAAACTGATCCACTTCAGTTTTTTAGAAATGTCTGTGTGAGACAAATCCTAAGTAATGCTGCAGTTGTCAATCATTACACAGATAACATTGTTTTTAGTGAAAATGAACAAGAGTCGAATTCAGGATACCCTCAATAACGCTGCTTTATTATTTGTCCATTTGAACTAAAAGAAGCAGCAGCGAAAATAAGAATTGGCTTAGCAATTTATTGCTGCAAAACGAACCACCCCAAAACGTAGTGGCCCGAAACAACAGTCAATTACTTGCTCATGATTCTGAATTTGGGGCTGGAAAAACCTGGTGGTTCTTCTGTTAATCTGACCTGGGCAATGACTGCAGGGAGCTGGAGGCTCCACCGTGGCTAGAAGATCCATGATGGCCTATATCCCACGGCTACGGCTTGTTGCTCACTGTCAGCCAGGCCTCGCACTGCACATGGCCCCTGGGCATTTGTTAGTCAAGTCTGGACTTCTTCACATGGCAGTGACATATTTCCAGAAGGTGCAGGCTGAGACTGACAAGCTTCTTGAGGTTAGGATCCTAAGCTTGCACGGTATCACTCTGTCAAAATCACAAGTCCATTCTAGATTCAATGAGTGGGGAAATAGACTCCACCTCTCAATGGCAAAGGCTGTAAAATAGTCTCTGCATTTTAAATTTATCTTAATTAGACAGTCATAAATTTACTTTTCTTAAATTTTTAAATAAAACACAGATTTGGGTTCCAAGTAAGGGTCACTCTGCTCAGCAACTTCTAATTTTGTTTCTCACAGTTTACTAAACAAGATGCTTTACTCTTTCCTTCTACAGCCAAAGAAAGTGAAAGATCCTCTCATTAAGAAAAACAACACTTATGCTCCAACAGCAACCAGCTACACCCCTAACTTGGCCAGGGGTGACCCCGGTTTAGCCACCATTGCTAAAAGTGCAACCATAGAACCAAAAGAAGTCAAGCCTGAAACAAAACCACCAGAACCCAAGAAAACCTTCAACAGTGTCAGCAAAATTGACCGACTGTCAAGAATAGCCTTCCCCCTGCTATTTGGAATCTTTAACTTAGTCTACTGGGCTACATATTTAAACAGAGAGCCTCAGCTAAAAGCCCCCACACCACATCAATAGGTCCTTTCAGTCTCATTCTGTTGTTCAGTCCTCTGCACTGGGAATTGCTTTCTGTTCTCAACGCAGTAACTCCTATCTGCTTTATTGCCTCTGTCTTAAAGAATTTGAAGATTTCCTTATTTCCATAATTCATATAAGAACAAGAGACCCCTGTATGGCAGTCCAGAGCAGAGCAGAGTATACGGCTTGAAGACAGGATTCTGAGAGAGGTAATGAGACAGAAAAATCGTGTCAGAAGGAGACAGAATAAGAGAGGAAGGGAAGGGGAAGAAGGTCCAAAGATATGAGGAAAAGTAGAAGAAAAAGAAAATTAGCTATAACTCCTAGGTCATTTGTAGATATATATTTCCAAATATTCTAAAAAATATACTGTATATGACAAAAATATTTTTATGTGAAGGCGTTTAAAAGAATAAATTATAAATATTTAATGAAAAAAGTTTTAAAAAATCGATGTCTTTATTGCACATATTATGCTGTTCTTACATTTTTTTAAACTGATGTATAGCTTTAACATTTTGTTTCCAAAGCTAAAAATCCCCATTCTTTCTCCTTTTAAAAATTCCAATGTGCTATTTTGTTGTTAAATGCTATTTTAAAATTCATGGAGATTTCATAGGCAAAGGTGCAGTTGCTCACTGTAGAGTTCATTTAATTTAATGGAGAGAAATGCTTTAAATAGCCTACTTTATATAATCTGAACTTTTCCCACTAGACTTAGGGAAGAATCATTTTAACAGAAATGTACACTCAATAAAAACTAAAAATAAATAAGTAAATAGAATAAAATAATTCTAAAATATTCATTTTCCACTGTATCTATTTCCAGATTAGCACATGGGCCCAATAATCACTTGATTCTCATTAAGAAGATGTTTTTAGAGGGGCAAAAATATTTTGCAAGCTCAAGAATTGTTGAATGTATTCTTTTATATAACTACATTAAAAGCTTTAGATTGAAATTTATGATGAGTAATGAGAAATAGAATATAAAATTATATATGTAAATATACGGCATGGGATTGTACATTTTTTACTTTTTTAAAATTTGCGTTCTTAAAATATTGTGTAGTAATCACCATTTTTAGCTGTTAGAATGTTGTTAAATACTATGGAAATACATTTAGAGCCTGAATTTAAAAACAAAACAGCCTGGAGGAATCATACAGAACTTGAAACATGCAGGTGTGAGGTCCACTTATGCTGAGAAAGTTTATGCTGTGAAACTGTTGTCCGGTGTTCAGTAATAGATCAACTGCTATCTGCTCAAGCCATGCCACACTACATTGCCCTATTTTAGGCTATTATAACATAGAAAAGAAAATGGGAGGCATTAGTTGGAACTAGAAAATCAACAGTATGTTATTACTATTCTTGCTGATAACAACTATTTCAATAAGTGTTGTACCATATGTAGCATTAATTATAAAATACATGAAAGAATGTATAAGAAATAGCTTTTACTGAGTAATATTACATTTTATTTATACTGTAGCAATATATTTATAGGTATACTATGTAAGGGCTTAAAATAAAAGAGGTCCATTAACATTTCCTATAAAAATTCTAGTCTGTTTCATTACTGCCCAGGTGTTTTAGAGAGAAATATTTATGCAGAAGGTATTTTTGAAGTCTCCTTTTGTCTGGTAGAATTTTGCAGATATTTAAATTTAGCATTCAGAATCCACAGGTCAGGTCATGCTCTAAATACATTTAGAACACAACATAAACTTGTTAGCTTAATTGCCAAATTAGACAATTGGGATCCATACCCAAGTTTTAAGCAATGTTTTTCTCAAAAAGCTGCTATCCAATGATATAGGAAAATACACTGTTTTCCTAAACAAACTCTGGTTTTCTTTTTAAATGTGCTTCATTGTTTGATTCGATTCTGCCTAAGTTTCACAAGCTAGGCCAATAAAGGCTGAAACAAGGACATTTCATCCTCTGGTATCATGTGTAGATATTATGTATAGAAAATAAAATAAATTATGGCTCTAACTTCTATGTTGCTGTTTATCTTGTTATTTTTCGGCGTTAACCTAATGTGTTTTTTGAGAGTATTTTATCTTCCAGACTCCTCATAGCTAACTTTTGGTCTGTATTTTGCTCATTAGATGTGAATATTTCTTATTAGTCTGCTTTCTGCTAGGCAATGACTGCATTTCTATCATTTCTTAGTTTGTTAGTACATGTGGATAGTATTCTATTGTATAAATTGATTGCACAGTTTATCAAGACAAACTATTCTATGTAGCTTTTCTACAGTGCTTTGTTAAACCATGTGATACTAGTTAAGTCTTCCTTAAAAATAAAGACACACACAGAGGACAGTTCCTGTTTACTCCCAGGAAATTTTCTTAAAAGATGACACTGAATGTTTAATGCACCGTAGTGCAGTGAAGTGGCAATAAAACCTAACACGAATCAAGGTTGTTTATGGCAGATGCATGTATTGCTTTACAGAGTTTAGCAAAAGCTCTTAATTTTATGTCACACTGTATTCTATTATAATAATAAAGCTAACATTATTCAATAATAAAATGGGATACTGACTCTCTTTTCACATTATCAAAAAAACCTTCCATTGCTCCATTGTAACACATTTTCAGGTTAGGAGCTCCTAGAAGTACCAAGTGCTAGCAGGAATCTAAATCATGTAGAAGATTTTTGAAGATGTAACAATAGTATGATCCTAAACCATGATTTAAAAAGAATTACTTCAAAAAACAAAAATTTATTAAACACTTGGTATCTGGTATTACCAGTAGCACTTCGAAATTTATAAAACATAAACTGAACAGTCAAAATGCTAAAATGATAGTGGGATTTGTTCATATCTATTGTTAATACAAGAAATTTATTTTCTGATTTACCTCCAGACACTGTGCTTTAAATGTTTTGGAGGAGTCATCTGAGGATTATAAGAGGATACTTCAAACAGTTGTGTACAAATAGAATTTAAAGATAATATGAATCTTTCTATGAACTTTTTGATGTATACTTGTAGTTTTAAGAGTTCTCCAGGTAAATCTTAGTATGTAACCAAGGCTGAAAATCATTAGCCTACATTGTTATTATTTAGACTTTTTAAAATTAAATGTATTAGTGTTTTTATAACCAGTCATATCAAAGTAAAAAAATTTTAGTCACTTGAAAGACAGTAGAAAAATCATTTCAATGATATACCCAGTTTCTACATACCAGACCACATAGGAAAAACCTGTGTTAAATGTTGTTCATGCCAAAAAACATAAATTGTATTTTAACAAATAAAATATGTGTCTTCCTAAAAAAAGAATTTAGGACTTATAAAAATCAATACTTTTAAAATCCTTTAACAAAATGTCTTATTCAATCCAAATAAAACTTCCCATGTAAACTAGCTAATTGTGTTCATAGATTTCTGGGCTCTCATAAAAAAAATAATAATAAAAGAAAAAAATATATACTGAATGTTGATTATTTTGGCTATCAAACCAAACCCATGTCAAAGCTCACTATATAATAACCAAAGGAATCAAAATAAGAAAGGACTTGGGCATTAATGCTGACCATCTGTTTAAAATTCATTATACCAGTTAGTTCTAACTTTACGTTGGAGTTCTGTAAAGTCTATTCAGCTCTTATGGCTGACTAAGAAAAAAATCAACATCTGACTTGGTCCCTTCTGTGTTATGCTTGATGATGGGGATGTAGAGGTAAATATTTCATCACACACCTTTTTCTTTAAGGAAATCATAGTTCTACTGGGGGAGGAAGACAGAGAATCAGACAAAAATAAAAAAATAAATATTACGATAAAAATAGAGGATGCTAACAGGCATATAAGAGAAGTATATTGCCATTCTTTATAAGTTTACTAAATTTCATCTGTAGAAACTAATTATACTCAGAGTGAAACTTGCAATATAAGAGGAATTAAAATCATCCTGGACCATGAGTCAGTGGACCCAGGATCTAATGCCAGCTCTATGAGGTGTTGGTCATTTAACCACAGACTAAACATTTGAACCTCTAAGAATTCTTCAGCTACTCGGGTAGATACTGAGATCACAGAGCTGAGGACAATATACTCAGAGAAAGTTCATAATTTCATAGAGAATCAAAGTGTCCCTAAAATCACAATAGTTCCTGGAGTAAGTGTAATTACTGATAAATGTACAGGTAGGTATATGTGTTTTATACTTGGGGAGTGGTATGAGGAAAGTTTTCAAATGAAAGTATTAGCTGAGTGAGGTTTTGAAGGATGATTTG
Organism: Galeopterus variegatus; assembly: GCF_000696425.1. Taxonomy (NCBI): domain Eukaryota; kingdom Metazoa; phylum Chordata; class Mammalia; order Dermoptera; family Cynocephalidae; genus Galeopterus; species Galeopterus variegatus. Next base: position 37,639 of record NW_007727576.1, on the reverse strand, counting down.
ATTATTATGAGGCACTTTAGTGATGGGGCTGGCTGCTGTTGATAAGGGACAGACATTTCACCCAAGTGCTGATCAACAGATGAATGGATAAAGAAAATGTGTTATACATACAACAATGGCATACAATTCGGCCTTTAAAAAATAAACAAATAAAAAGGAAATTCTGTTATTTAAAACAAGATGAATGATTCTGTAGGACATTAGGTTACATAAAATAAGCCAGGAACAGAAAAACAAATACTGCATAATCTCACTTATATATGAAATCTAAAAATGTCAAATTCATAGAAGCAGAGAGTAGAATGCTGGCTATCAGTGGCTGGTGGATGGGGGAATGTTGGCCATGTGGAACAAAGTTTGAGTTACATAGGAGGAATAAGTTCAGGAGATCTATTGTACAACATGGTGACTATAGTTAATAGCAATGTATTGTATTCTGAAAATTGCTAAGAGAGTAGATTTCAAGTGTTCTCAACACACACAAAAAAATTACAATAAAACAAAAAAGTCATAAGATACATAGAAAACAAATAAAATGATACGTTATATCATATATAAAAGAAACTTAACAAATCACAGAGCTAAATGTAAAAGTTCAATCTACAAAATGTCTAGGAGAAAATGTATGTGAAAATCTTCATAATTTGGGGTTAAATCAACAGTTCATGGATACACCAAAATCAAAATTTATAAGAAAATATTCAGGACAAATTAGAGTTCACCAAAATTAAAAACTTTAACATTTCAAAAGACATCATTAGAAAAAATGAAAAAACAAAGAAACAAACACAACAAACAAACAAACAAAAAACACGGTCTGGGAGAAAATATAAAAATTATATCTGATAGCATTCATGTACCCAGAACATATAAAGAACTCATAGAGCTATGTAATAAGATGACCAACAGCACATTTCAAAAATGTGCTAAATATTTCAATAGATATAAAGAAATGGCTAATAAGCATATGAAATAATGTTTAATATCATTAGTCATTAGGAAAATGAAAATTAAATCTATAATGATATAACATTTCTTACTCATTGAATGGCTATAATAAAATTATAGACCAAAAGAAGTGTTGAAGAGATTGTGGAAGAATTGTAACCTATATACATTGCTGGCGAGAAAGTAAAATGTTCCAGTCACCCTAGAAAATGGTTTGGCAGTTTCTTAAAAAGTTAAACATAGGGGCCGGCCCGGTGGCGCACTGGATAGTGCGCCGCTTGGGAAGCACGGCGGCGCTCCCGCCCGAGGGTTCGGATCCCACATACAGACCGGTTCCCGCTCACTGGCTGAGCGAGGCGCAAGAGCAACGCCGAGGGTTGCGATCCGTTGCCGGACACGGAAAAAGACAAAAAAGACAAAAAAAAAAAAAGTTAAACATAAACTTACCATATGTCTCAATAGTTCCACTACCTAAGAAAAATGAAAACATGTATTCTTATAGAGAGTGGCATGCGAGTATTCATTATTCATAAGTGTACATTATTTATAAGAACCCCAAACTGGAAACATCCCAAATGTCCATAAACAGATAAATAAATAAACAAATATATTGTTCTGCCAAAAAAGAAAAGAAAAGATTGAAACAAGCTACACAGATGAACTTCAAAAACATTATGTTAAGTGAAAGAATCCAGACACAAAAGACCACATATTAGTACTCTGACTGCATTTACATGAAATATCCTGAAAAGATAAATATAGAGAGAAAGAAAGCAGAGTGTGGCATCTGATGCTGGGGATGGAATGGGGATTGGAATTGAACATTTAAAATAGGTGACTTTTATGCTGTGTAAGTTATATCATAGTAAAGCTATAAAATATGATAGTTAATGTGAAGAACTATTGTGAGGCCTTATTCATAGCAAATGTGCACAAGAGAATCAGGAATACTACCTGTCCTCCAGTTTCCTTTACATAATTGGATTATATATTAAGATAGAGCCCCTATTTCCATGTGGCAACAAAAAGAATTGTCCAAGAAGAGAGAAAGTTATCAGTGGGCCAGTCACACCACAAAATAAAAAGAGGTCAGGAGTACTTCTTATCTGTAAATTGAAAGTAAGGTTTAGGGACAATATGGATCAATATTTAAATAATATAGCTCACACTCATGAGCCAATTGATTTATTCAGAACATGTGCTGAAAGATTCAGCCTTTTCCCTTACACACAGTGTGCACACTCCTACATCTGAACAAAGATATTCTCTATAGGAAACAGGAAAAGACAGCACCTGAATATCCTGGAATGCCATAAACCAGTGGTTTTCAAAATTTAGCATGCATTAGAGTTGCCTAGGAGGGCTTATTAAAACACAGATTGCAGGACTCTATCTCCATAGTTTCCTATTCAATAGGTCTGGGATAGTGCCTGTGGATTTGCATTTCTAACAAGTCCCCAGATAATGCTGATGCTGCTGGTCCAGGACAACACACTTATTACCTACAGCCTATGTTTATGGATTCATTGGTTTTATTTCAGAATTTAAAGTAACAATCCATGTGGGAGAGGAAAGAGGGAAGACTGACAATTCCAGCAATAAAGTATGGCTTTATTATGGAAAGCATATACATTTTACTGTTAATAACAAGGAATTCAAAGTCTTACTGAAGTAAGTATTGGAGATTTTGCCTCATTCAGTATAAAGGTGATAACAGTGATAAATTTTACCCACAAATGGAAAAGTAAGTACAAGTAAATCAAAGAAGTAAAATTCAATGAACTTGATAAAACAGGTGCTTTTTGCCCACATAATAAAACTCAAATATTTTTGAAAATTAAATTCCTTTTTCCTGTAAAGAGGAAACTCAATTTCAGAAACTATAAATGAGACTATACTTTCCTCTCTCCTTTTTAACACAGCTGTTTGTAAGTCAATGAGTAACATTTGCTTCTGCTGTTTGTAGCTACATCTACTTTGCCCATTAGCTCTAGTTTTCAACTGATTTAAGGACATGAAAATGTCTGTAGATATTGTAATTATGGTAATTTTTTATAATCTTAAAAGATTAAGCATAATGTGTGCTCAGAATGATCTAGTTTTAGAGGGTGGCAAATGTGTATGCATTAATAAAACACCAACTGGATGCTTATAATATCGAAGGTGTGAAACTCCACTGTTGAATACAATTATCTTGGGGTAAGGGATACAATGAATCTCTTCATAATACTGTTGACTACTTCTCTTTAACACAGTTACTCAAATCCTAAAAAGTAAACACTTAAAGTTGTTCGTACTAATATCGGTGATTCTATCTCCTCAGCAGTCCTATTTCTTCACTAGGAGTTGGTAAATTGACATATGGAAACTGAATTCACATATTTCAAGGTGAGTTGTCCTCATAAATTTTGCTCCTTCCCTTCTTGGCCCCTGTAAAAATAAAAATAATGAAACAGATAATACAACAGAATTGTTTTCCAATTCAAGCCTTAGGCAGAACTCTTTAAAGAGGTATTCTCAGGAACATTTTTGATTCACAAACTATTTTCTTGAGTAAGGGTTTACATAAAGTAAGATGGGAAGTGGGAGAAATGGGGAAATGTTGGTCAAAGGGTCCAATCTTTAAATTATAAGATGAACAAATTCAGGGAATCTAATATACAGTGTGGGTGGTGACAGATGTGTTAATTAATTTGGTATGCACTATATTATTATACAATGTGTATCAAATCACCCCATTGCATACCTTGAATATATACAATCTTTATTTGTCAATTAAATATTTAAAAGTTAATGAATAAAAGTAAATAAGTAAACAAATAAAGTTATCATATGTGGCCCAGAGAAAAGAAACTTTGTCTCCTTGGCAAATTTTAGCCAGTGCCCAGGAGAAAGTGAAATCTTGATGTTCAAACATGTCTTTAAACTCCATAGATCCTAAATGTAACTTTCCACAGGAAAATAAACCACTGTATGATATAACAGTGATAATATTTACTATTAAAAGTTCCCAATAACTTATTGCTGTTGTAGTGTCAGGAATTACAGTACATAATTTTCATTTATTATCTCATTTAATTTTCATATTCCTGTGAAGTAGGGATGACAACTCCCATTTTACAGATGAGAAAACTGAGGCTTAAGAAAATTATGTAATTTGTCCATTGCTATGTAGCTGCAAAGTGCTAAATCAGGATTACAAACAAGATTGAAAATATGCCACTTTTATGAGCTGAAATGGGTCTAAAAGATTATCTAAATTATTACCTTTATTTTATAAATAAAAAATAATGAAAACCATAGTGGATAAGCACTCAGCTAAAGGGGGATCCAGAGTTATAGTACACAGGTCTCGAATACTAATAAGAAATTAAAATATGAGCTTGGTTTTTCTTTTTTTTTATTATTCCTTTTTTGTCTTTTTTACTGACCGGTAAGGGATTGCAACCCTCGGTGTCACGCCCATACCGGGGACCGGCAACGGGATCGCAACCCTCGGTGTTGCTCCCGCACCGCGCTCAGCCAGTGAGCGGGAACCGGTCTCCACATGGGATCCGAACCCTCAGCAGGAGCACTGCCACACTCCCAAGTGGCGCACTCTCCAGTGTGCCACCGGGCCGGCCCTGAGCTTGGTTTTTCATGCTGGATTTTCTACTGTCTGTCTTACCCTTACTACCACACTTTACAGAGGCGAAGAGTGTGGACTGAAATCAAGGCTGTGAGGCAGAAATAATTTTATAAACGTTTTCTGAAAACCAAACTTGAGGACTGACCTGGAAAGCACAGCCAACAGAGTTGAAAAGTGCTTTGAAGTCTACTATAAGCAAAGGCACTTTATAAGGGAGTTTCAAAAGGAGGTTTCAAAAGTGGGGGCAGGGGGAGAAGTTCCAAGTACATTTGTCCTTTTCTAATGCAACACAAGAATCACAGGCATTGGTTATTGATTACAACATGGAAATCAAAAGTGTCTATGTGCAACCTGAAGCAGATGCTTCATGCTTTAGCTATTCTTAACAATATCTAAGTGGCTTATTCAGAACCAGTAGGTTATACATTAATTAATAAATGAGCAGTTTTAACCACATACATTGTTTATCTCAAAAAAGAAGATGTTGACATCAAGTTCATTAAGCTTATCCTTAGGCAGTAAATTTGGGAAACCTGCTTCATTTTGATTATTTCCTTCATTAGGACGGATATTCAACGCAAATGATACCAAAAGTATGTTTACACCAATCAAGATGTAGCCTTCAGGATATGGCTATTACAATAAATTCATTCTTTGAGCAGATATATGTTAAGAGTTGACTTATGTATCAGAAAATGTGCTAGATACTATAAATACAGAGATGATTGTAATGTGGCCTTTCTCTCTAGGAACACCTCTTCCTTTAAGAACAAATAAATAGCATCCAGAGTAATAGACTACAGAAGGTTTTATGGCACACATATGAATAAAACTGTAATGGTCTGAAAGGTAGCACCTAAAATGTATGTCCATGTTCTAGCCCGCAGAACCTGTGAATGTGATCTCATTTGGAATTGCAATTATCTTGGATTATCTGACTCTAAATTCAAAGTCTTTAAATGTCATTTTAAGAAAGACATAGGGATATTTAACAAAGACAGAGAGGAGACAACACACACATAGGAGAAGGCCCTGTGAAGGTAGAGGCAGAGATTCGAGTGATGCAGTCTCAGGGAACCCCTAAAGCCACTAGAACCTGGAAGAAAGAAAGAATTCCCCCCCAGAGACTTCGGAGAGAGTGCAACCCAGCTAACACTTTCATTTATAATTTTTTGCTCCAAAACTTTGAGAAAACAAATTTGTGTAGTTTTAAGCCTTCCAGCTATAAAAATTTGTTACAACATTCTTAAGAATCTGATATAGGAACATGTAGATTTTCCTAGCCCTAGAGGAAGAGGTGTTCTCTCTAAACAACAATTTTTGAAATAAATCCATCACTAAGTTCCTTCTGATGTGTCAGAGATCTAAATAGCAAAAGACATAGACCTTTTCTATATCAAGCGACTAAGAGTTAAAACTTCCAATTCAAAAAGTTCACTAATCATCTTACTCATTAAACAAGGGGTCGTCAGTCTTGAAGTACTGAAGTCTGTGACTATGGAATCTGGTGTATTTACAAGGTTTTATCACAGTAATACATAATTGTTTAATTATCTATTTAATGGTGTTCAATAGCTCTTCCACATTTGGAACCAAATAATTAATTTTCAAAAATTTGAAAACTCTCAAACAAGGATTATTTATTATAAGTTTAAACATGTAATAAGAATGCAACAGAAATAAAAGCATCATTTTCTCTATAAAACTGTGTCTTCCTGATGGGGAAATAGCATCTTTGGACCAAACTAGAATCCTCCTCATCGACTTAATCATCATCCAAATGCCTTCATGGACGAAAATTCTCACTCATGGATGGTTCTGAACAAAATACCAACATACACAATGCTGTTTACTTGTTTAAAAAAAAGGGAGAAAGTACCATAAATAAACCCAAATGGATCATTTTTTAAACATTTAAATACAAGGAATCAGAAACACTTATTTTAGAAGTGAAAATTCATGTCATTGACCTTGAAAGGTATGTCCAGTGCAGTAGCCTCATTTCATTGATGAGATCACTACAGCACAGACAATTGAATTACTCAGTTTGCACAGTTTATGACAAAGGTGTTATCTGAAATGTGATCTCACCTCCCCAGTCAAAGCTATTTCCAAGATGCCTTATTCACATATTTCTATCTAAACAAGGCATCAGTATCCATGTTACCAAGATAACGGAAGGTTTATTGCAGTAATTGGATTAGGAAAGACAGCTAGAGGAAGTCTTTCTACTGTAAGAATATCAACAAATTTCAAGTAAATATACTTCCCATGCAAATAGTGAGCCAGAATTATATTTATTGATCATGGATATCTGTCAGGGTTTCTTTTTTTTTTTTTTTTTTTTTTTTG
>NW_007727576.1:8192-30652 GCF_000696425.1 Galeopterus variegatus | reverse complement strand
TTGGGTTTTTTTTTTTTTTTTTTTTTTTTGTGTGTGTGTGTGTGTGTGTGTTGTTGTCGGCTTAAAAAAAATAATGTGATGTCCCAATAAGCAGCATTACAGATGTCATCTTACTAAATTCCCACCTCCACCCCTTGAAAGCCCATAGAAGGGTTTCCAGTCAAAATTCCTGGTTTCTTAATGCCTGCTTGGCTATTATGGGATCATTAATTTGAACTACACATCTTTTTCAAGTCATATATAGACTTATAATTCTTTTATAGACTCTGCAAAAAGTAAAAGTTACAATCCTAGTGATATCCTTAAAATGGAAAATACTTAAACTGTACTTGTTAGAATATAAATATTATACTCATTGGTGGAAACTATTGGGCTATTTTCCTCATGAAAGGTCAATTTACTAGAGCAGAAAGTGGACAGAATAAATTAAAGAAATAAATTCCTCTTCATTATTCCACTTATATGTGGTGTCTAAAATAGTGGAACTCACAGAAACAGCGGATAGAATGCTGGTTTCCAGAGGCTGGGCACAGGAAGAGATGGAAAATTGTTCTTCAATGAGTATAAAGTTTCTCTTACACACAATGAAATGTTCCAGAGATCTGCTGTACAATACAGCACATATAGTTAAAAATAAAATACTGTACACTTTAAAGAATATTAAGAGGATAGATTTCATATTGTGTTCTTACAAAAAAATCACATGAAACAATTTTTGGAGGTGATGGATATATTTGGTACCCTGGTCATGGTCATGACACAGGTGTATGCATATGTCCAAACTCATCCAGACGTACAGGGTACTTCAAAAAGTTCATGGAAAAAATAAAATTAAAAAACAATATAAATCTTTCCATGAAATTTATGAGTACTCTTTAATACATTAAATGTGTGTGATTTTTTCTTTTTTGCATGTCAGTATGCCTCAATAAATTTTTTAAAAAGAAGAAATTTATTTTTCTTCTTTTTTTCTTTTGGAAAAGGGAATGGTTTTTTTGGCGAGCTTTTGAAACAGGCCTCGCAGATGGTTAAGTCACGTAGAACCAACACGTCCCTTATTTTCTCCTCCTTTTTATAAAACCCTAATGCTATTCAGTTCCACAAAACCATATGCTTCGTGATCATGCCTTTGCCAGTGAGTCATTAGGCATAAGCTTGTGACATAATTTTGACCAATGGGATTTGAGGTGAAGTTTACTATTGGGCTATGGAAAAGATTTCCTATTCTGTTGAAAAGACCCACAGGAAGAGGACCCATTTTTCTCCCTGGATATGGTTGTGTATGTCTGTGTTTCCTAGCAGTGCAGGTGGAGGAAGGGATAGACGGAAAGAATCTTGAGACCTTAGCAACATGTCTGATTTGCTGAATTATCCAATTTCAAAGTTGAGCTACCTCTGAGTTTCTTCTGTGAGCTAACATATGCCTTTATTATTTAAGACACTTTGAAGTAAAAGTTTTCTATTACAGGCAACAGTGTTTTAAGAGATGCCCAGAAGCAGATTATTGGAGCAATCAGGCAGAAAGGCCACCTTTCTTAAGATATATGTGTGCTTTAAACAGTGTCTCTTTATGCTTAACATATCCCAGGTGTCTCTCAACCTCTAGGCCTCAAGTTTCTTTCTTGATTTTCTGTCAATAGAGTTATTAATTAAAGATGATTACCTCCTGTTTAATAGGGACACGGTGTGTTTGTAGCTGAAAATACAGAGAAGAAAAATGCTAAATGTAAATGATTCCTCCAAAGACAACAATCCCAGAAAGAGGCAGGTTATTCCCCACAAATGTGATAAAATAGACAGAATGCCACTTATTTTACCACCTTTTATGCAACTATAGAGACATTTGCCTAGCAATTCTCAGGAAACAGTTTATCGCCTAAATGGTTCAGACTCTCACTACATTTAAGCCTAACCCATTTTTGTGTGTGTCAAAATATTTTCTTCAATTAATACATAGGTCAAGTATTCCTAAGTTATATTCCATACATATATTGGGGGATATTTATTCTGACACATAGTAGAACTTACATTTGAAACTTGCATCCTTTACTTCAGTGAGCAAGTGGCTTAGGTTTTTCTTTTCTTTTCTTTTTTTTTTAACTTATACTACTTCCAAGACTCAATCTTGGCTCAGAGTTGCCTGAAGGTTTTTTTGTTGCTGTTGCTGTTGTTATTTTATTTTTTAATTTATTTTAATTTATTAATATACAATGTAGTTGATTTTTGTGTTCCTTTACCAAATCCTCCTTTTCTCGCCTACCGCCCTCCATTACATCATCTCTGTTCACTTGTCTGAACAAGTTCAAGGAATTGTTGTGATTGTTGTGTCTTCTTGCCCTGCCCCCCTTTTTATTTGTCTGTACACTTGTTTATTTATTTACTTATAGCTCTCACAAATAAGTGAGAATGTGTATTTTTCTTCCTGTGCCTGGCTTATTTCACTTTATGTAATTTTCTCTAAGTCCATCCATCTTGCTGCAAATGGTATTATTTCATTTTTTTTTTTTTTTTTTGTATAGCCAAGTAGTATTCCATTGTGAGATATACCATGTTTTCCTTATCCACTCATCTGATGATGGACATTTGGGCTTGTTCCAACTCTTGGCTATTGTAAATAGCGCTGAATAAACATGGAAGTACAGGTATCCCTTAGACATGATGAGGGTTCCAATTTCCCCATGTCCCCTACAAGACTTGTTACTGTGTGCTTTTTTTTTTTTTTTTTTGTATAGCCAAGTAGTATTCCATTGTGAGATATACCATGTTTTCCTTATCCACTCATCTGATGATGGACATTTGGGCTTGTTCCAACTCTTGGCTATTGTAAATAGCGCTGAATAAACATGGAAGTACAGGTATCCCTTAGACATGATGATTGGGTTTTGAATCACTAGTTTGATTGTAAGATGAGAAATTGAGACAAGGAACTGTTAAGAAGTTTCATAACATGATTAAAGATTAAATCAAAAACATAGCTTTTTAAAAGAAATTTATTTTTTTAATTGAAATGTATTGACTATATATTTATGGGGTACAGATTTATATTTCATGTATACAATTTGTGATCGAAAAATCAGGATATTAGCATGTTTGTTATCACAAGAATTTATCATTGCTTTGTGATGAGAACATTTGAGCTGCTCTCTTCTAGCCATTTGAGAACATAAAATAAAATATTGTTAATTTTAAAAGCCTATCACTACTGTACAACAGTACGGTAAATAAGTAGAACTTATTTTTCTAATCTAGTTATAATTTCAGGGCTATTAACCTACCTCTCCCTGTTGCCCCCTTCCCCTTCCTTCCCATGCTCCACACAATTCTACTCTCTACTTCTGAAAATTCAACTTTTTTTTTTTTAGCACCCACATATAAGTAAGAACATGTGGTATTTATCTGTCTATACCTGTCTTATTTAACTTAACAAAGTGTCTTTCCAGGCTCATCCAAGTTGCTGCATGTATTAGTCCATTTCTGTCACTTATAACAAAGTACCTAGAATTGGGTAATTTAAAAGAAAATGAAATTTATTGCTTACGGTTTCAGAGGCTAGGAAGTCCAAAGTCTGGGGAACACCTCTGGTGAGGGTCTTCTTTGGTGGTGTCTTTACAACAATGCAGGGGTCTCACATGGCAGAAAATGGTGAAGCAGAGAGAGGGATATTTCCTTATGCACTTTCCTTTTAAAGTCCTCAGAACCACGCCCATGACCACAATTTAACCATCAACTTAAGCACCTCATCAAAGCCCCACCTTTCAATTGCCATAATATTTTCCCACCATCAACAGTTACAGTGGGGATGAAGTTTTGGGGGGACAGTCGATCTAAGGTACTGCAAATGACAGAATTTTATTTTATTATTTTTATTTTTTGTGTGGCTGAGTAGTATTCCATTGTGTTACATATTCCACATTTTCTTTATCCACTCATAGTTCATGTTTTGGCTATCGTGAATAGTGCTGCAATAAACATGTGGGTGCAGATATCTCCTCAGTATGCTAATTTCCCTTCCTCTGGATAAATACCGAGCAGTGGGATTGCTGAATCATACAGTAGTTCTATTTTTAGTTTTTTGAAGAAACTCCATAGAATTTTCTACAATACCCATAATACTTTACATTCCCACCAACAGTGTATGAGAGTTTCCTTTTCTCTATATTCCCAACAGAATTTTTTATTATTTTTGATAACAGCCATTCTAACTGAAGTGAGATGATATCTCATTGTGGTTTTGATTTGCATTTCCCTGATAGTTAGTGATGTTGAGCATTTTTTCATATACCTGTTGGCAATCAACTCAAAATGGATTGAACACTTAAATATAAGACCTGAGACTATAAAACTACTAGAAAAAAACATATGGGAAATACTTCAAAACATTGGCTTGGGCAAAGAAATTTAGGGAGAAGACTTCTAAAGCACAGGCAACAAAAACAAAAATAGACAAATGCTTAGAGCACAGCCTCATAACACCGAGGTCATGGGTTTGGATCCCTGCACTGCTAGCTGCAAAAAAGAAAAAAAGAAAAAGACCAATGGGATGACATCAAACTAAAAGACTGTCGCACAGCAAAAGAAACAGCCAACAGAGCTAAGAGGTAACCAGCAGAATGGGAGAAAATATTTGCAAGGTATTCACCCAACAAGAAATAATATACAAAATACACAAGAAACTTAAACAACTTAACAGTAAAAAAAAAAAAAAAATCTGATCAAAAAATGGGCAAAGACCCAAATAGACTTTTCTCAAAAGAACATAGATTTTATGTGAATTACATAGAAGATAAGTCCCCTTTTTCAGGGATGAGTGAAACAAATTTTCCACGTCTCTTAATATGAACACAAGTATATGTTTAGCCATAGAATATTAAATATTCACCCTCACATGTATTATTCCAGAATCAAGATACTTTTTATCTAAAAATTTTAGATAGTTTACTCAGTAGATAGTCTTTAAGAATGACTTGTTGGCATTCTTCAAAGTGGCCCAACTGAGTTTATGAAGTGACATTTTCTTTAAAAGGCAAGCTGAATTCAGATATAATTATTCCACAATTTTATCTGTTCCACTGAGAAACAGTAAGATTGATTGAACCTTTGTCAGTGTTAACCAAGCTTTGTTTGAATGAGTAGAAATGAACTAAGGATAAAACAATCTGTCTAGATATATGTTCAAATGTTTGGTAATAATATAATGTGCTATGTGGACCTCAGGGGTCCTTGTGACCTTTTCAGGGGATACATACCGCTAAAATGTTGTAATCGTACTAAGATTTTTTTACCTTTTTTTCACTGCATTGGCATTTGCAGTGATGGTGTAAAAGCAATTCTGAGTGAAATTGCTTTCACTTCAGAATGAATGCAAACATGCAAACCCTAGTAGTCATTGTGTTGTTTACCACCATACATCACGGAAAAGAAAAAGTCATTTTCACTTAATCCTGTCCTTGATAAAGCAGTAGAACTACTGATTTTATTAAATCTCAATCACTGAGAAGGCTGTACCTTCTTAGCATTCTGTGTGATGAAATGGAGAGTATACATGATGCACTTTTGCGACATGCTGAAGTATCATGGTGACTCAAGGAAAAGTATTTAAACAATTGGTTGGATTCCTATCTGAGGTCTTCATTACTGGAAAATCATTTTTACTTAAGAGAAAAATAACTGACAGACTGAAATTTGAGTACTGGGCAGAGATTTTCTCAAAAATTAATAAAGTCATCATGTCACTTGAAGGGAAACAACTGATAGCATTTATTGCCAATGACAGGAATTGGGCTTTCAAGTAAAGATTTGTGTTACTCAGGGAGTGAACCAATATTGTCCAAATGACTAGGGCATAATGTTAAGAAACTATGTATGGGTAAAATATCCATTCACCATCCCAGATATGCTACTGAATTTTGTTCTAACAGAACAAGAAAATTTCATGGGTACAATTTTAGCTTTAATATTAAAACTACCCTATAAGAAACTATAATTTGCAGTTTCTGTGTGTGTATTGTCAGAAATATTTATGATTATCTTAAAATATTATTTAAAGACTCTTCCCTCTTCAACTACATATCTGTATAAGACCAGATATTCTTCATACACTTCAACCAAAAAAACATAGTGAAATAATAAAATAGATGAAAATTAGACATGAGAATACAGCTGTTTTCTATTAAGTTTGACACTAAAGAAATTTTTAAAAATATAAAACAATGCCACTCTGTAGTATTTTTCAAAAAAATTAGTGGATTTTTATTAAAACTAGTTATTTATTTTTATATTTAATGAATTTGTTACTTTTATGTTTAAATTACAATAAATATTTAAATATGTTCTACTTTAATTTTTAAGACAGTAAATATTTATAGGTATAAAACATATTTCGGTTCCTCAATAGCTTATTACAGTGCAAAAGAATCTTCAGACCAAAATGTTTGAGAACCAGTAGTGTAAGTTAGCAGGTACTAGTTACTTCTACACATTACATTAGAAAAATCCCTACTGTATTAGTCCATTTCTGTTGCTTATAACAAAATACCTGGAATTGGGTAATTTATAAGAAAATGAAATTTATTGCCTACAATTTTGGAGGATGGGGATTCCAAAATCCAGGGAACACATTTGGTGAAGTCCTTGGTGGTGGCAATAAAACTACTAGACCCTGGGGTCTCAAATGACAGAAAATGGCAGAGCAGAAAGACTTTTCTTGTGCTCTCATTTTAAAGCCCTCAGAACCACACTCCTGATCACAATTATTAATCCATACCTTATGACATGGTCCTACGATCTAATCACCTCTTCAAGGCCCCAGCTTTCAATTACCATAGTAGGACTTCCCATCCTCTTAACACTAAGGGGACTAAGCCTTCAACACATTAAACTTTTGTGGGGATGCAATTCAATCCATAAGAACTTCCTCTAAAATCCAAGAATGAGAAACTCTCTGCTTCTTTCCTTAAAATTCACTCCACGTTCCTGTAGTTTCATGAAGTCTTTTAAGATATTTACCAGAAATCTTCTGGAAGTCTTCTTTGGCAGAATTCTGGAACTAATAGCAGCTGTTCTTTATTTACCTTTTATGCTGCCACATACTCTGCTAAGTCATACTTTACATGTATGACTTAATTAATTCTTAAAACTTCTTAAATTTAGTATTACTTATGTTTTTGTAGTGGATTTCTTTTTAGAAAGAAACTCAGGTTGGGCCGGCCCGGTGGCACCCTGGAGAGTGCACCACTTGGGAGCGCCGCGGCGCTCCCGCCGAGGGTTCGGATCCCATGTGGAGACCGGTTCCTGCTCACTGGTTGAGCGTGATGTGGGCGCAACACCGAGGGTTGCGATCCCGTTGCCGGTCCCCGGTGCGGGCGTGACACTGAGGGTTGCGATCCCATTACTGGTGAGTAAAAAAGACAAAAAGGAAAAAAAAAAAAAGAAAGAAAGAAACTCAGGTGGAATTATTTTATCAGTCTTTATGTATGTTTTATGAGAGAGAGATAGAGAATGTTTTTCCCCAAATGCCAGACACTGTTGTAAGCCCGAGAAATGTCAAAGTAAATAAGACAATAGAGATTTTTGATCTCATAGAGTTTACAGTGGAGTGGAAGAGGCAGAAAATGAAAACATAATTAAACTATGTGTTTATTAATACAATAAAATTACATAAACCTGTATAAATAACACCAATGCTGGTCAAGGATCATTTCTGTGGGAAGTCGAAGTAAGTTCTGAGACATGAAAGACAAGAAAAAGCCAGCAACTAATCATTTACATGAGCCAGAGAGAAAAGGAACAGCAAAGTCCCTGTGGCTGGGATAAGCTGATTGAAATTCTAGGAGAGAAATACAGTACACATAGCTTAGTGTCATGGCTGGGATAAAGAGTTATAAGAGATGCTGGACAGGAATGCAGGGGCCATGTCCCGGAGGATGTTGTAGACCACACTTAAGCAGTAGGATTTTTTTCTACATTTAATGAGAAGCTAGTATAGTTAATCAAATGCTAGTGGCCAGGCTGTTTTGTCTGAACTAATAATTAAGGTTCTTTCAACTCTACTAATCCCATGTATCAGAACTATTTTCATAAAAGAGCCAGAAAAAATATATAATGTAGATCTTAAGATAGATAAGAATTGCTTCAGGGTAAAAAAAAAAAAAAAATCATTTGTACATCCCAAGAAGTTTTAAGAGAAAAAGGAAAATAAAACCTAATGGGAAGCCAAATGGAAAAAGCAGTTGGAAAACCCAACAATGAGCTTAGTGAGTCCGCCAATAAAATCTCATTTTCCAGGAACCAAATTTAAACAGTATATCTTTTGCTTGGTTATTTATTTACATGTGAGTTTTAATCATTTTCTGTGAGTGACTAATGTTTGTAGTGGGGATAGAAATATAAAAAGTTGTAGGTACAAATTTAGAATTGGTTGTAAACTTGTAAACGATATGTAAAGAAAGACTCCCAACAGACAATTAGAAAGGGTCAGTTGAATTATCAGTAGATAAAGCTGAGATTGGGCAGGGAAAATTGGACATCCACAAATTCTTTAAAGTTTAAATAAATAATAATAGTATTAGAATTCTGCCACTCCCCAAGATAGGCTAACAATATAAGTTTCAGTATTCTGAAGCAGAGATGGCAATCAAAATAAAATGAGTTCTGTAAGGCGAGATTTAGAGAGGGGCATACAATTTTAATCCACTAAAGAACATTAGCTGAACCAAACACAACAAAAGATTTTTGTCTATGACAGGTGAGAAAAACAGTTAAGCCTCAATAAGTAGGTTTTGGTACTGCAAAAGAGAGAAAACCCAGATTAGCATATATTGTATTTACTATTAAGAGAAAATGAATAAGAAAAAAGTTGTTATTTAAGCATATAGGATAATTATTACTTTAAAATATTTTTCTAAAGGTACTTACTCTATTGATTTGAGTGAAAAGGCAGAAACAAGTGTGTATTTGAATGCTGCACTTTTAATCTTCATCTCTATACTGATGGATTAATTGAAGGCATATTAAAAAATAACTTGCTGTGTTTGTTTTTCTTTTTGTATGTTTTTTTGGTGGCCGGCCAGTACAGGGATCTGAACCCTTGACCTTGGTGTTACAACACATGCTCTAACCAACTGAGATAACTGGTCAGCCTTTAAATTTTAGATACTGCAGAAGAGGAATGGAAAGGGAGGAGTAAAATGAGAGAGTTGGAATCACTTGGACAGTTTGGCCACGAAGGCACAGGCTATAGGAAGACCCATTGGCAAGATTCAGCCTGCCGATGTGCCTTTGTTCAAACCAAAATAGAATAACTAATTCTAAATAAGGAGAACTTGTGCACACTCTGATTTGTGGGCTTATTTTGAAAAGAAAGAAAACCTGGCAACAATGGACCTACAGTCTGCTAGGCAACAGTGAACTGGAAGTAAGTGGTTGATGACCCTTCCAGATTGGACATGAACCTTTCAGTTCTCCATAGTCCCCAGCACCCAGCACCCAGGCCTGGCTTTCTTCATCGAAATCATTTTTCTCAACCTTGTAGGCATTTGAAGGTCCCTAGTCTATTACATTATGCAGATATCAATGGAAACTGAATGATTTAGACTTTTTGATGCAATGCCTTCTTCATATACTAGGATATTTAACTCTGTCTCTCTCTCTTATAATAATTACACATGTATATATGTATGCATGGTTGTGTATGTGTATGTGCATATGTTTGTGTGTGTTTCTCTTTTTCTCTCTCAACATGTATAGTGAAAGACAAATATACACACATACATACATATATATATATATATATATATATATATATATATATGTAGTTATTATCTACACAAATATTTACATATTTCCTCCTATTCTCAGAACCTGGTAAAGACAGAATGAAAAGTATGACAAAAATAGTAAGCACACGATTTTTGGTGTAGAATTACAACAAGCCCACAGGTGATCTTGATTCTAAATGAAAGTTCTCAATGACTTCTTGTGATAAAAAAGTCACCATTTTTAAAATAAAAAAAGGACAAATCCTCTACCTTGGAATTTCTCATCCTTTAGATACCTGTTTGCTTTTGCTGTTGCCAAAGATTACTGGGACACAGCAGAAATGACAGATTGTCTGGAGACCATAAGGATGTTAGCAGCCCAAGGCAGATCAGGCAGCACCAGGGAGCAACGTTCCACAGACTGCCAGGCCCTGTGCTCCTGAATCGGGACTGCTAAATGATCCAGGTGGTATGGAGTTTGGGCACCTTAGTAAAATACAGGAAAAATAAGTGAATATTTCCTTCCCAACTGCTTCATTTGGCTCTTCTTCATTCAATACAAATGTCCTCAGGAGCAATGGAGAACTGCTTTTAAGGAGAAGTCAGATACTCTCTTTTGATCAATTAGAATAAAAAAATAAATACAAACCTAAGGAAAAATAAAAATAAACAAAGCAACAACATTCAAAAAAACTGTATCAGAAGCAGAAAAGGGCAGAAAACCACAAGGTCATATATTTCTAAAGGAACAACAGATAGAATGTGCAATTTTAGCCTCTCACTGTCCTTGAGAAGATTGTCTTCTGCATGGACTTGGTCAAGACTCTGGACTAAATCTAAGATTCTTCTCAATATTTGCCTTCAGTTGTACACTTCTGCTACCCCAATGCCTTCTCCAAACTCTATGGTGAATTTCTGTTTTAGATTGATTTCTAATTCTTAGCTCCTCACATTTAATTGTAGGTTTGTCTTTCCTTATTCCTTTTATTCTCTTTACTGGTAACTGAGCTTTCATTTGCCTTTTTCAGCATGCATGCTCTCAAGCCCTACCTGTTCACTCCCACACCTGTCATTGGCTCCTAAAACTTATTAGCCAAGTGACTCACCATGGAGGCATCAGAGATGTATAAAACATGTGAGATTAATATTATATTAAAAGCAAAGCTAATATGCTTTCGAGTCAGTTATAAACCAAGCTCTGATTGACTTAAAAAACTGTACTGTTAACCTCAAAGTTTCATTAAAACCACAAGAAAACGAGTAAATAGAAGAGACAGCATGAACTCTGAGTTGAGGCAAGTGCATCAATCTGATCTCAAAAATCAAGAAGAATGCATCTTCAGCTACCCCAAATGGATAGGTAAGATGCCAATAAGCAGACTAGAAGTAGTGAGCATCATGGGAGGGAGAACAAAGACAAAGGTGCCGATTTAGAGACAGTTGGGGCATATTGTGAGAACAATGAGGAAACAATCTGTTTAAGCCATTTTATTTATGAACAGGATAGCAGTAGTGGCAGCTGCACTCCATTGTATGACTGATTTCTAAAATCACATGTCAACTGAGTGATTCGGAGATGGGGCAAGATGGTGTGCTAGAGGTGCCCAGGGTATATTCCTCCCACAGAAAAGTATAAGAACAACTTACAGAGAGCTAAATATTGACAGAAGTATTGATGGGAGAGTGTGGGAATGCAGCGGGAGACTGATGAGATCGCTGTAGAGCACAAAAACTCAAGACGAAGGCATAGAAAGGAGAGAGGCACATGGCCTCAGATGCCACATCTCCAAAAGCAGGGACAGCATTGGCACAGGAAGAATTATTTCTTGTGGTAAAAGGGCAGGCAGAAGACCCTCACTGACCCTCATTCTCACTACAAAGGTCTATAAATCCTTTGGCAGGACAAGTCCGGAGCCAAGTGTGGGGAGCACCATAGAAAATACACACTGCATCACTGTAAAACACTAGCACAAATAGTGCACTCCACCCCTCCCAACCTTGCTATCCAAGCCAATGCAGGACTGCACCACCTTGAAACTGGAGTCCTATGGGAGTGTGCTCTGCACTGGAGCTAGTAGCCACAGCACTTCCCCAGCCTTAAAGCTTTACCCTCTACCCAACACACTCACAGGAACAGCTATAATACCCTGATCTCAACAGCTTGAAGCCTGAGCTCACAGTGGCTGTGACTGTAGTACTGAAATCTGGGAAGCCAATACTAGTTCTGCTGAACTGAAACACCCCATATTTCCAGTGAGAGAGTAGGCAGGTAGATCCTCCTCAGGCAGACCACCTCTCATTATTCCCTACACCCCTAGCCCTGCCAGCTGACTGAGTTGTGTGTACCTGAGCCCCCAACCCAGAAAAACAACACATGGGTCTCTACCTTAATGAATATGCCCTTGGGCTAGTAGAAATAAAATGTACCATAGAAGTGGCCAGGCACTTTCATCCTGAATAGTTCCACCTAGCAGCCTTGCCAATGGCCCCAGTAGTGCCTGCACAGGCTTTTTCACTGAAGGACGGTCTGGTGGTCTTGCTCAATTCCCAGAAGCAGCTGGTTGGGTCACTTCACTGCATGCCTGCCTAACACCCCAACCCACCACACAAGAAGTGGCTTGATGGGACCTCTCACTGTAGCCCTGCTCAGTGGCCTCACCTACTTTCTGAGAAGGGTCACAGAAGCTCTACCCTTGGTAGTCCAGCACCTGAACTGAAGAGGAAAGTATAACTTCATGGCCAATACCATCACCATTGCCTGGCCCCAGAGCACTGCGACCACCAATACCCCTCTCCCCACAAAGCAGTCCATCCCACTCCCTGCCAATGCCTAGCATGTGTGCCACCAACTTCACTTCACCAAGATTCAGATGTTCCTTCATTTTATCAGAGGGAGAAGCAAGGACCCATGAGAAACCTCTGACTGTAGGAAATAGGAAAAAGAAACACTGCCATGGTATGTCCATTCAAGCTGAGGAGTATCAGTACACCCTAGTACACCTATTAGGGTCACACAGGGATACTAGAAATATAAAAAAATAAGAAAATATGACACCCCCAAAGGAATATAGTAATTCTCTAGTAACAGACTACAAACATCAGAAAACCTTTAAAATGTCCAAAAAGGAATTCAGAGCAACAATCTTAAGGAAATTCAGTGATATACAAGAATACCCAGATAGACAACATAACAAAATGAGAAAAACAATCCAGGATCTGAAGGAGGAATTGTATAAAGAGATAGATAACCTAAAATAGAATGTAGCTGAACTCCTAAAACTGAAGGATTCATTTAACAAAATAAAAAATACAATTGAGAGCTTAAACAACAGGCTAGGACAAACAAAAGAAATAATTTCTCATCTCACAAACTGTCTTTTTGAAATAAGCAAGGTGAAAGAAAAAAACGACTTTTAAAAAATGAAGAAAATCTATGAAAGCTATCAGACAACCTTAAGATTACAAACATCCAAATTATGAGTGTTCCAGAATCAGAAGAGAAAAGAAAAGGCATTGCAAACCTATTTGGTGAATTTAGCAGAAAACTTACCAGGTATTGGGAAAGATATAGACCTCCAGATCCAAGAGGCTTAAAGATCCCCAAACAGATTTGATCCAAAATGATTCTCTCTGAGACACATTGTAGTCAAACAGTCAAAAGTCAAAGACAAAAAGAGAATCTTAAAAAGAGTAGGAGAAAAGCATTGAGTTATTTATAAGGGTGTTTCCATCAGACTAACAGCAAATTTCTCAACAGAAACCTTATACACCAGAAGAGGATTGAAAGTACTAAAAAACAAAAAAAAAGCAAACCAAAAAAAACCCTGCCAGGCAAAAACACTATACTCAGAAAGGCTATCCTTCAGAAATGAAGGGAAATTAGTATATTTCCCAGGCAAAAATTGTGTGAATTCACCATCACACAACCAGCCCTACATGAAATTCTTAAGGGGGTCCTGCATCTGGAATCCAAAAGGAGATTATCATGACCATAACTACACAAAAAATAGATTAAAATTCACTGATAGAGCAGATATGCAAAAAAGAAACAAAAACCCAACAAATGCTGAATATAAGCAATAAAAGGAAAAGAAACAAAAGACATATAAAACAACCATAAAAATCAGTAAAATGCCAGGAGTAAAACAATACCTCTCAATAATAAACATGAATGTAAATGGATTGAATTCCTCACTCAAAAGGGATAGACTGGCTGAATGGATTAAAAAACAAGACCCAATTATATGTGCATACAAGAAACTCACCTCACATGTAAAGACAAAGACCAATAGTGAAGAGAAAGAAAAAGATATAACATGCAAATGGAAACCAAAAATGAGCACAAGTAGCTATTCGAATGTTGGATAAGGAAGACTTTAAACCAAAACTATAAAAAGAGAGAAAAAGGGTTATTATATAATGATTAAGGGGACCTATCCAAAAAAGGATATAAAAATCATAACTATATACAAACCCAATATCAAAGAACGCACATATATGAAGGAAACACTATTAGACCTAAAGAGAGAGATAGTCCCCAAATAAATAATAGATGGGGACCTCAACACTAATCTCTCAATATTAGATAGATCACCTAGGAAACAAATCAACAGAGAAATACAGGATTTAAACTACATTTTAAACCAATTTGACTTGGCAGATATCTATAGAACTTTTCATCCAATGACTACAGAATATGCATTCTTCTCATCAGCACATGAAACATCTCCGTGGTAGACCACATGTTAGGTCACAAATCAAGTCTCAACAAATTTTTAAAAAATTAAAATTATTTCAAGTATCTTTACAGATTACAATGAATTAAAACCAGATATTCAATAAGAAGTGAAACTTCAGATACTATACAAATACATTGAAATTAAACAACATGCTCCTGAATGATATATGGGTCCAAGAAGAAATTAAACAGGAAATCAAATAACTTTATCAAAAATAATGAAAACAAAGGCACATCATAGAGAACCCTATGAGATATTGCAAAAGCAGTAATAAAATGGAAATTTATTGCAATAATACTTATATCAAAAGAATACAAACACTTCAAATAAACAACCTAACATTACATCTCAAAGAACTAGAAAAACAAGAACAATCCAATCCCCAAATTAGTAGGCGACAAAAAAATAATTAAAATCAGGGGAGAACTAAATAAAATAGAGAACAAAACAAACAATCAAAAAAATGTAAAAAGTCAATAAAACAAAAAGTTGGTTTTTGAGAGGATAAAATAGACAAACCATTAAATAGGCTAACTGAAAAAAGAAGAGAAGACCCAAATAACAAAAATCAGAAATGAAAAGCATACCATTACCACCACGGAAATGCAAAGAATTATTAGAAACTATTATGAACAAGTATACACCAAAAATTTGAAAATCTGGAGGAAATGGATAAATGTCTGAACATATTCAAACTACCAAGACTGAACCAAGAAGAAATAGAAAACTTGAACAGACCAATAATGAGCAATGCCTGAAGCAGTTATCAGTAATCTTCCAACAAATTAAAACCCAGGGCTGAATAGCTTCACCACTGAATTCTACCAGACATTTATTTAAAGAGGAATTAATACCAATTCTTTTCAAACTTTTCCAAAAAACTGAAACAGAGACCATTCTCCCAAACTCATTCTATGAGGGCAGCATCACCCAGATACCCAAACCAGACAAAGATACAACAAAACAAGACAACTATGGGCCAATAGTCTTGATGAACATAGATGTAAAAATCCTCAGCACATCAAAAAGATTATACATCATGATCAACTGGGAATGATGCAACACATGCAAATCCATAAATGTGATATACCACATCAACAAATTCAAGGAAAAACATCATATGATTATTTCAATAGACAGAGCAAACTTATTTGACAAAATTCAACACCTCTTCATGATAGACTCAATAAGTTAGATAAATACAGAAAGTATCTCAACCCAGTACAAGCCATATATGACAAACCCACCACCAATATAATCCTGAATGAATAGGATATCATCCTTTAAAAACAGGAACAATACAATAATGAGTACCCAGACCACTCCTATTTAACATAGTATTGAAAATACTAGCCAGAGCAATCAGGTAAGAGAAAGAAAGAAAGGGCATCCAAATTGGAAAAAAACAAGTCATATTGTCCCTGTTTGCAGATAACATGATCCTACATAAAGAAAAACCTGAAATCTCTACCAAAAATCTCCTAGAGCTGAAAAACAAACTCAGTAAAGTTTCAGGATAAAAATCAATATATAAAAAAGAGTAACATTTTTATACACCAATGAACTAGCAAAAAATGAAATCAACAAAGCAAGCCCATTTACAATGGCCACCAAAAAATTAAATACCTAGGAATAAATTTAACCAAGGAGAGGAAATATCTCTACAATGGTAACTATAAAACACTGCTGAAAGAAGTTAAAAATCCACAAAAATTGGTAAGACATTCTGTGCCCATGGATTGGAAGAATTAATGCTGTGAAAATGTCCATATTACTCAAAGCAATGTAGAGATTCAATGCAATCCCCATCAAAATAACAATGACATGCTTTACAGAAATAGAAAAAAAAAACAATCCTAACAGTCATGTGGAACAAGAAAAGATCCTGAATAGCCAAAACAGTCCTGAGCAAAAATAAATAAATAAAGCTGGAGGCATTACACTACCTGATTTCAAATTTTACTACAAAGTTATAGCAACCAAAACAGCATGGTACTGTCATAAGAATGGACATGTATAGCAATGGAACAGAATAGAAATCCCAGAAATCAACCTACATACTTGCAGCCAATTAAGCTTTGACAAAGTCACTAAGAACATACATTGGGGAAAGGACAGCCTCTGCAATCAATGGTGTTGAGAAAACTAGACAGAAGAATTAAACTAGACCTATACATCTTTCCATATACAAAATCAAATAAAAATGGATTAAAGATTTAAATATAAAACCTGAAACTATAAAGCTTCTAGAAGAAAACTTAGGGGAAACTTCAGAATGGAAGACTGAGCAAAGATTCTATGAATAAGACCACAAAAGCAAAGACATCAAATAAGAAAAACTAAACAAATGGGATTATATCAATCTAGAAAGCTTCTGCACAGCAAAGGAAAGAATCAATATAATGAAAAGACAATGTATAGAATGTGAGAAAATATTTGAAAACTATACATCTGACAAGGAATTAATATCCAGAATATACAAGGAACTCAACTACACAGTTAAAAACAAAACAAACAAACAAAAAAACTAATTAAAAAAATGGGCAAAGTAGCTGAACAGACATTTATCAAATGAAGACATACAAATGGCCAACAGGTACATTAAAAAATGTTCACCATCACTAATAAGGGAAATGCAAACCAAAACCAAATTGAGAAATCATCTCACCCCCAGTTAGACTGGCTACTATCAAAAAGACAGAGAATAATAAATGCTGGAGAGAATATGGAGAATGGGGAATCTTTCTATCTTGTTGGTGGAAGTGTGAATTAGTACTGCCACTGTGGAAAACACTATGGTGGTTTCTCATAGAGATGTAGAAAGAACTACCCCATCATCTAGCAATCCCACTACTAGTATATACCCAAAGGAATGGGAAACATATTGAAGGGATACTTGCATTCCCATGTTTATCATATCTCTATTTACAGTTGACAAGAAAAGGCAGTAAACTAAATGTCCATTGATGGATCACTGGATAAGGAAAATGTGGTATATATACACAGTGGAATATACTCTGCCATAAAAAGAATGAAATCCTGCCATTCATAGAAACCTGGATGAGCTTAGAGAAAAGTATTTTAAGTGAAATAACCCAGGCACTGAAAGAGAAATACTGCATATTCTCACTCATAATGGGAGCTAAGGAAGGAAGGAAGACACAACAATCACAATATTAGGTTGAACTTTCAGAAGGAGAGAACACAACTGTGGTTACCAGAGGTGGAAAAGGTGGAGGGGGAGGCGGATTGGTGAGAAATTCATTAATAGACACAAAAAATGCTTTCATTTTTGAATGATAAATATGCTAATTACCCTGATTTGATCATTGCACATTGTACACAGTTACTGATATTCAACTCTGTACCACACAGATGTTTATAATCAATTATGATTCAATAAGTAAAGTAAAATTTTTTAAAAACAAAAGATAAATAAAATAACGTCTTAATGTTTGCATCATTTTCATTTATGAAGAGATCTATACAGAGATCTATATCCCACCTAGTATGTATTTCTACTTTAAAGAGACCAAAATTCAAATTCCCTCTGGCATTACCTATTTGTGTGAGCAAGGTTAAATCTCACATCATCTCTAAGATTTATTTTCCTGAACTTTAGAGTGGGAATAGTGTTATTTAGCTTCTGGACCGTTTGAAAAACTAAATGCAATGTTGAGCACATA
This sequence comes from Galeopterus variegatus, assembly GCF_000696425.1. Taxonomy (NCBI): domain Eukaryota; kingdom Metazoa; phylum Chordata; class Mammalia; order Dermoptera; family Cynocephalidae; genus Galeopterus; species Galeopterus variegatus. The sequence goes on along the minus strand of NW_007727576.1, from coordinate 12,472 downwards.
GAATTATTCAAGGATTATATTATTATTAATTATTTAATCATTCAATACTTGTTTTGCAGCATCTATTGGGTTCTATTTGTTGTGCTGCACACTGGGTTAGAAGGATGAATTTGAGTTCTTCTACTCATCTCATTATCTATGAAGAAAGTGGGAAGTTAACCAGCAGTTTTGATATCACATCATACATAATGCAAAGAAGATAAGTACAAAGGCCCCAGACCTGCTGCGGTGGAGTGAGCAGCCCCTGGGCTGAAGGGCTGAGCCCAGAAGCAGTACCTGATTCACACCTGGGAAGTCAGATACGTTTCCAAGATATGGAGTAACAGCTGACAAGACTGAGAAAGGATCTTCCAAGCAGAAAATACTGTAGGTGCAAAGGTCTCACCAACAGTTTAGAGGGGCCCAGCCAAGTGGTGCAACTGGAGCACACTCAGCCAGGACAGGAGTTGGGACTGGAGAGTTTCCCAAGGACCTGCTGTTTGTTCAAGACTGACTCAAGTGGGAATAACGGAGCATGTTCCCTTTTCTGTGAAAATCACAAGGAGAGACATAAGGGAGGTGAATGGTTTCATACCGTCTGTTGTAACGATTAAAGACATTGCCTTTGGATACAGAGAGGCTTTGTATTTTTATACTTAGTTGTTACCTTCATGATTTTGAATAAGTTAACTCTTGGGAAACCTCACTTTCCTATAAAATGGAGATAATTCTTCTTATAGAATTATAATTGTGATTAAACGAGATAATGTGAATTAAGCAATTCACTCAGTGCCTGGAATATAACAAGGACTCTGTGCTTCCCAGCCCTGCTTACTACTAATTGTTTAATTAATGATAATAATTTTGGCTTAAGAGCGTTATGTAGAGTTCCAAAGCCATGCCTGCTCCTATTACCACTTCTGCTTATGTAAAGGCTTTGTTAGAGAAGTCACTATGGAATAAGTGGCTCTTTCTAACATGTGACATATATATGTCATATATGTATTTTATATAACATATATATTACATAGCTGACATTTCCAAGGCGTGAAAACTGGCACAAAATTCTTTCAAGGAATTTGGAAGCCGAGCCACTAAGTGTTATGCTTGAAGGAAAATGTCACAGTGGAACTATTAGATAGCACTTATTAATTTCTTACTATGTGACAGGTATGTAGTTATCATGTAATCCAATTATTAACCACAATTACAAATTTTAAAAAGGAGTGGCTAAAGCAAATTTGGAAAGTCACCACAACTAATAAGTGACTTTCATTAACTCAGTATTTGATTTAAAAGGAAAATTTAGACTAGTTATCTCTCTTGGGAGAGCATAGTGCTGGTAACACCAAGGTCATATGTTTGGATCCCCTTACCAGCCAGCCACCAAAAAAATTAAAGAAAAAAAAAAATAGAAAACTTAAATTTGATTATGTAAGCTGAAAACTCTAGACCAAGCCAAGGTCATATGTTTGGATCCCCTTACCAGCCAGCCACCAAAAAAATTAAAGAAAAAAAAATAGAAAACTTAAATTTGATTATGTAAGCTGAAAACTCTAAACCAAGAAAAAAAAAAAAAAGCATTAGTGGTAAAAAAAAAAAAAAGCATTAGTGGTGATTGATTGATGGAAATTCTTGGGCAAGCCCTTTCACCCTCTTTAGCCCTTGACTTCCACATCTATGAAGGAAAAGATATGTTTGAGACATCTTTAACAATTCTGTTTCTATAATTTTATATCCCCTTTCTACAGATTTCTCAGTCTAAGTGGCATTTTCTACATCTCCCAGGGAAATTCCTGGAACAATTTAAATCAAAGAGTCAACTAGAAGATAATGCATTATACCTACATGTGAATGAGAAATGCCTATCAATCTTTTTCACACTCTCATTTCTTTTCCCAGGCAGACATTGCTAATCAATCACTACACTCATTTATATCAAGGCTGCATGAGACCTCATTATACCACTAAAAATAAGAATCGACATATGAGATAAAATTTACTTGTCAGCACATCTATATAGTGATGAAATACTACCTTAGGAAAAAAGCTCCAGATTTCAAGCACCATTTTGAAATACAGAGTTTGCAATGCTAGGGCCAAATGTTCTCCTCATCTTTTTGCAATGCCTTGAATTTATCTGTCTACCATAAACTACCAAATCAAGCTTCATGTCTTTCCTGCAGCCTTCCGTAGTAACCTGACCTAGCACTAACATTTTTCTTTCTTTTTTTTTAGTAGCCAGAGGACAAACTTCCTAGACCTTGATTATATCCAGTTTAAAGCATGATTATACAATGTCTTGTAGAGTTAGATTAGGGGTTTTTTTTTTACATTTATTCATTTATTATTCAATAGCTAATTTGCTTTTATATACTAGGCATTGAGCTAGGCATTATGAATAAAATATTAATAAGATAGACATTGACTCTACATTTACTGAAGTTCCTTCTTCACAGCAGATAAGCAACAACTAAAAAATGTAATAAATGGGTTACAGGAGCACAGAGCAGAAGCATCTGTGGCATGAAGAAAGTCTTCCTGGAGAAAATGAAGTGAAGTTCTAGAGGATGTGTAGGAATTAGAAAAATACAGAAAAGAGGAATGGGGTTTCCATGGAAAGAGGACATGAATGAATAAATGTCTAGAGCCAAATGAAAGGATAGTGAATTAGTGAAGGACAAAGAATTCAATAAATCTCAGATGCAAGGTGAAGACTGGTAAGAGATGAAGTTGAAGAGCTATGAAGGGATTTTTTAATTTTACATTATCTCAGATGCAAGGTGAAGACTGGTAAGAGATGAAGTTGAAGAGCTATGAAGGGATTTTTTTTTAATTTTACATTTTTAGTAAGAGATGAAGTTGAAGAGCTATGAAGGGATTTTTTTTTAATTTTACATTTTTATTTGTTATTAGCATATTTATTCTTACAAATTGTGATATTTCTTTATGCACTTTGCCTGACTTATCACTTCCCAAACCCCCTCCCTCTCTCCCCTCCATCTCTAGAATCCTTGCGTTTGTTCTCTTGAAAGTTCAAATTATTTTGTGATCTTTTCTTTATTTCCTTCATTCCTTCCTTTTCCCTCCTTCCCTCCCTCCTGCCTTTCCTTCCTAACAGCCAGGTGTGAGCAAGAACATGTACTATTTCTGTTTCTTTGTCTGGCTTATTTCACTTAACATAATTTTCTCCAGACATATCCATGTTGCTGCAAATGGCAGAATTTCATTCTTTTTAATGGCTTAGTAGCATTTCATTGTGTACATATACCACATTTTCCTTATCCTATCACCTGTCAATGGACACTTACATTGGTTCTGTATTTTGGCTATTGTAAACAGAGCTGCAAAAAACATGGGAGTGCAGGTATCCCATCAACATGATGTTTTCTATTCCTCTGTATATATACCCAGTAGTGGGATTGCTGGATCATATGTTAGCTCTATCTGTAGTTGTTTGAGAAACCTCCATACTATTTTCTATAATGGTTGTACTAGTTTAAAGTCCCACCAACAGTATAGAAGAGTTCCCCTTTCCCCACACCCTTGCCAGCATTTGTTATTCTCTGTCTTTTTAATAATGGCCAGTCTAACTGGGGTGAGATGATATCTCAATTTGGTTCTGATTTGCATTTCTCTGATGAGTAGTGATACTGAGCCTTTTTTCATGTACCTATTGGCCATTTGTATATCTTCCTTTGAATAATGGATTTATTAATAAATATCCTTGAAAGCAACCAAACTTAACTACAGATAACTTCAAAACTGAGGGAACTTATTTGAACTAGCTATCTCACTAAATTAAAGGAGGGGCTGTGTAGCCAGAACACAAGAAATATAGAAACAAAAAGATCCCCAGGGATCCCAGCAACAAAGATTCATGTCATTTTCTTTAGGGCACAGTCATTGCATTGACTCAGCTCCAAAATCCTTTGGTCCTTTTTGGCATTCCACTCTAGATTCAACTCCTGGAACAGTTTTATTGGTCTAGTCTGAGTCATGTATTCACTCCTTGGAAACACACTGTGCCTGACAGTCCTAACAGAATACTGTGAAATTGAAGGAGTAATTCCCCCCCTCACTCAAACATGGGGGTGGGTGCTATGTTGGCAAAGGGAGCTGCAAAAAACGAAGAGCAACAAACTCAAGAGATGCCTACACCATGATGTGAAATTTGGATACTAAACTGAGGGCAATGGAGAGACACTGAGCAGTTCATACAGGAGAATGACGTGAGTGGGTCTGCATTAAAAAGAAACACAGTGAAGTATTGATTAGAGGTGGACCATCCTGGAGGCCTA